>NW_010361526.1:0-239 GCF_000414095.1 Morus notabilis
CTCTACAACCGCCACGGCAACGGCAACATCTTTTGGTGTTGTAACGGGGCCCATCCTCCGTCATATCGAAGCTCTCTTCGAGCTCTACAACTACCACGGGAACGGGGACAACCTTTGGTGTCGTAACGGGGCCGGCCCTTCAGACGTTATATCAAAGCTCTCTTCGCGCCCTACCATCGCCACTGGAATGGCGACAACGTTTGGTGTTGAAACGAGGCCCATCAGCCGTTAGATCGAAG
>NW_010361526.1:562-785 GCF_000414095.1 Morus notabilis
CTACAACCGCCCCGGGAGGGGCGACAAATGTTGGTGTCGTAACGGGGCCCATCAACCGTTAGATTAAAGAAGCTCTCTTCACGATCTACGAATGGCATGGGAATGACGACAACTTTTGGTGTCCTAGTGGGGCCCATCAGCCATTAGATCGATGCTCTCTTCATGATCTATGATTGCCACAGGAACGGCAAAAAGTTTTGGTGTCGTAACGGGGCTCATAATC
>NW_010361527.1:0-30926 GCF_000414095.1 Morus notabilis
AAAATATTATAAAAAATTATAAATTATAATTTAAAATTAAAAATAAATACAGAAAATAAACATTCCTATAAATTTTTCTCAATTATACATCTAGCAAAAGCAAAGGAGAGAGAGAGAGAAGCTTTTTGAGAGGAGAGAGAGAGAGAGAGAGAGAGAGGGCGAAAACCATGAACGTTGAAGAGGAGGTCGAGAGACTCAAAGAAGAGATCAAAAGGCTTGGCAAGATTCAGGCCGATGGTTCCTACAAGGTAAACTAAACCCCCATGCTTTAATGTGCTCTTCTTCTCTTGCATTTTTCATTCTTCTTAGCGATCGTTCTGACTCAATCTGGATTTATCTGTTTTGTTATTTTTCCATGGGTTTTGATCTGTGCCGTTTAGCTTGTTTTTGATTTTTTTTTTTCTTTCTCAGATAACTACTAGTTGGAATTTCTAAGTTTTATTTCATTTTGAGGTAGACTTTATCTGCAGATGATAACTGTAAAAAACCATTCTCAGAATAGTCAGAACGGTGATGTAAGCATGTAGTCTATTTGCAAGCTTTTTTTTCTATTACATTTTGTTGTTGGGTCAGATTGTCAAAACTACATTGTGGATTGTTAGATATCTTTGGAATCTATTTTTGTCCTGAAACAAACTTTCTACTGGCAGATGCTTTTGGAATCCACAGTTTTTTTTTTTTTTTTTTTAAAGTTGAATCTTCATAGATGTTTGATTGTAAATTATATAACTGTTGAACTTATTTTTTATCCTAGGTCAAATACCATTTTTTTCCCCAAATTTTGAAACGTCCCGAAATGAGTCCCCGATCTATCCAATTGTCCATTCGATTGTTGAAAGCTGAACGGAAAAAGGCGTGACTTCATTTAACAGTCATGCCCTAATATGTAAAATCACAAAATTGAATCCCCTTTACATGTCTTTTTTCATCGAGATTTCAACGATCGAATGGGTGAAAATGACTAATTTGGGATGATTTGTTAGGTTGGAGACTCGTTCTTGGGATGTTTTAAAAGTTGGTAGCCAAAATGGTATTTTGCTTATAATTCGGGTATCAAAAATCAGATTAATAAGTTCGATGCACTTGACCAATGATTTGTAATTTTGTTTGTAAGTTCCTCTGTTGGAGTAGTGTAAAGAATTTGATAATTAACGTTATTTTTGGTCTCTCTTGTCAACATTTTGCATTGCAGCCCCATGTCATTTGATTATAGTTTGGGTGTATTCATCAAGTGAATTTGCTGATTGATATCAAATTTACCTTATAGTATTTCCTTACATATCAGACTGCAACAGTATTATGTATTTTCACTAGCTTTTAACCAATCTTTGATTCATGTACCAACTCTAAGACCATAAATTAGCAGTTTTTCATGGTAATTTCTGATTGTTTTTGTGAGAACAATTGCGATCACAAAATAACCACAGATGATCATGATTTTTAGCATGTTTTGATCAATATGCGTGAAACTACAATCATTTCTCAGTACGTTATTGGTGATGCTCATAACTTCATTTTATGTTAGTTTTAATCTATCTTGTTGACATTGAGCCTTCGACTCAACTTTCAATCAATAATTTTTGTTCTCTCAGCCTCCTCACACTTCTTTTCATCATATTTACAAGTACACCCTGCGCTACTGTAAGAACTTTATCGCCGTCCAATTGTTTGCACATTTTAGGATCATTCTACATTGATTAAGGTTCAATTTAGTATTGCTTTTGGAGGCCCTAAAAGTCCTTTACGCATAATGGAAGTAGTGTGTTTGGTAAAAGTGTCCAAAAACACATTGCGTAAATAGTAATACGAATGCACTTTTATAGTTATTTGGAGAAGTTTGTGTTTTTTAACTTTTCTTTCTGCTTCTGCTTCTGCTTTTGCTACAATTAAATGTAGAACTTCTTCCAAAAGCACAACAATCACAAACTAAGCCTCAGTCCATTTGGATATAATGTTTGTATTTCGTGTCTCTTGATGTAGCTCTATTCTAATATATATTCTCTTCCACTGAAGAGTTGATATTGACGGCCAAGACTAGAAGTCCTTAAAAATGCATCTACAAGTCATACAAAGAGAATAACAATTGCACGACTTTCTGCATTCATTTGAACCTCTTGTTCTGCTTCAAGCTTTTGATACTTGACACTGTTTTGACATTAGTTTTGATCTCTCTGAAGGTAACATTTGGTGTGCTGTTTCATGACGATAAGTGTGCAAATATATTTGAAGCCTTAGTTGGGACTCTGCGGGCCGCTAAGAAACGGAAATTTGTGGCATATGATGGCGAGCTGCTGCTGCAAGGAGTCCATGACAACGTAGAAATCATGCTCAAACCTTCCCCACAACCAGCAACATCTGCAGGTGATGCAGTTGCAAAGGCGTAAGGGAATTGAACAGTTCTTCAAAGGCTTGGTTTTTATGTAATCTTCAGCTTAAATATATGTGCTTTTGTGTGATTTATAATATCAAAGCTTAGATGTTTTGAGTGTAAAAGAAACTATAATATCAAAGACCCATGTTTTCCATCAAACAAGAGTTGTCTGAATGAAACAATCTGTAAAGGCTTCGATTGTTGACGCCTTTTATTGTGTTCTTCTGTGTATATATATGTGTGTGTGTGTGTCTATATATATATAAAATATTTGCTTTTGTCTAAAATAGGGACTTAAGCGGGATGTTTGTGAGTCTTACTGGCCTTAAAATAACTGAAATACTATTCCAAAAGGCGAAACTCGGATATTTTTGCTGTATCCAGATTCCAGAGGATATAGCTCCTAATATGCTCAAACCATGCAGACTTTTTCAACCTTTTGGGATATTTTTGCAGCAATTTTTTGCGAGGTTGTTTCTCATAGTACTACTAAATACTTGTTCAAATAGACCGTCTTGACGAAATTTTATATCATAAGTGCTTAAAAGCTATTTAATTGGAAAGTCGACTACCAAAAAAAAGAAAAAAATAATTGGTAGTGTAAGGGGTGCATCCCGGTAGGTTCGATAATTCTATTTCATTCTTCTTTTTTTTTTACTGGCCTGAAAAGATATCAATCAACTCACTGATCAAAACTCGGATTGAACAGTTTAAAATTATAGTTTAATTCTTGGGTGGGCCGCTCTCTATCTCTTATTTGTGTTAGGATTTCTTTGTTGGTGCCTATCTTTGAGGGCCATTCTCCGTTCTCGTTGTATGTTTTTTTTTCATATCTTCATCAGATTTTACTAATGAATCCGGTCTCAATTAAGGGGTTTGTCTCATGTATTATGGGATCATTCGCATTGGTGGTTGCATGCATCTTTTGTTTGGTTGAAGACAATTCCTCATTTCAAAAAACAAAAAAAAAAAAGCCCCAAAATTATATAGCTCTATAAATCATTATAAAATTCACACCTCATTATTTAAAATTACCAATACGTGAGAAAAATTAACATAGTACAAATTATAATTCTACAAACTGAAAATTTTAACATAATCCAAATTTACGAGTTCATAAAAGGGAGAATAAATGAAATAGCAGGATTAGTAAATTACAGCACAATTTTTTATAGGAAAATAGTAGAAAATAGGTTAATATGAAAAGCTTAAGAAAGTATATATGTCAATTTTTAGTTATCGAAATTAATAGGCTATAACTTGCCAAGTTATGGTTCATAACCAGATAAGTTATGGACAAACTTGTCAAGTTATAGTTCATAACCAGACAAGTTATAGACAATTATGGACAATAACTTGTCAAGTTATGGTTTATAACCAAACAAGTTATGGACGAAAACAGTAATTTGACCTATTTATTAACTTATGGAAACTATTGGTCATTTTAATTCATCTCAAGTCTTGGGCTATTTCCCTCTTTCTCCCTTTTTTATAACACATAAAGACATGTTTGATTGATCGTATTAAAAGACCGTATATAATGTTTGGTATGACCATCGTATTATATAAGTTAATACGTATAGTAAATTAATACATTTTATGTCGTATTATTGAATATGACTTATTTTTAGCATATTGTATTGTATTATGTTATAGTGGATTAATAATTTATGTCGAAATTAAACAATACTAGAGGTCGGAGTCAGGCTAACATAGGGTTAGACTGAAGCCTATATAATTGTTAAAAATTTGGGAGGTAAAATGCAAATTTTGTATTTTTCAAAAATTACATATTGACTCTAAAATTTTTCTAAAATTACATTTTGACCCCAACTTTTGTAAATTACACTTTGACCCAAAAATTTTAATAAAATTTCATTTTGGCCCCAAAACTTTTAAAAATTATATTTTGACCTTATAATTTTTTAAAATTTATATTTTAACCTCAAAAGTATTAAAATTTTACATTTTAACTCCTTACACAAACGTCATGACATCAAACACCATATTGTATTATGACAATACAACACAATACAATACACCTTATATAATACAATATAATACAATACAAGCTACCAAACATGACCGTAGTTTATAATATAATTTAATATCTTAGGCTTCCATCAATATTAACCCCTAAGGCATCTCTCTCCTTCCCCCCTCTAGTTAGGACCATCACGGTCAACTCCGATGACCGGAGGCCGACTCCGGTGACCGACAACCATCATCAACAGTCGGTAAATACTATATTTATTTAAAAATTCAGTCACCAACTCCAGTGACCGTTAAATACAATATTTACTATTTACTGTTAAATATTGTATTTACTTATAAATAGCATATTTATTTTAAAATTCAACCACTGACACTGATAATCGATAAATATCGTATTTATAAATAAAAATGATACTTACCGATAATATCATATTTATCAAAAAAGATCAAAGGTCGTCTTTCTCGACCGATAAATTATATATTTACCACAAAAAAAAAAAAAAGATGACAGAATCATAAAAAGTATAAAAACAGAGAAATGTAACAAAAACTCAGAATAATTGCAGATTTTCATCAACACAGCAAAAACTATTAATCATTATTCCCAAATTATAAACAAATTCTAAAATTTCCCACAATATGTAGTAATAATTTTTAAAAAAGCCCCAAATTTCTCAAGTCCTTACCCTAGCACCGCTAGCCAGGAAAGAAGTCGCTGCCGCCGTTAAGATCACGGTGAGAGAGAGGGATCTGTCGCCAGTCGTGCCTCCATCGCAAAATCAGCCCCAAAACTACTCTTCTTCCCAACAACCCGACCCCGCTGTCCAGACCCCGCCGCCCACAACCTCGCCCGAACCCGAGCATCATCTCCGTCAAACCTGCATCAAAGCTCAACAAAACCAAGAAAAAAACGTGAAAGCAAAGATCTCCAACGACGAGCGAGATATCGAAGAAATGGAGACGAGTTCTGGAACGGCGGAATCTGGAAAAAGAGAGGAATTTGGAGGATAACCAAAAAAATCTCGATCTCGCTGGTCGCCGCCGAAGGAGCTCGCCGGAGAAGGTCGCTTCACCGGATCTGGGATTGCCGCCGTCCGTCGCTCGCCGTCAGAGAGAGAGAGAGAGCGGGTGGTGGGGAACGGAGGGGAGTGGCTGGCTGCTGAGAGAGTCTAAACCCGTTCCGCGTTTAGAATTTAAATTTTAACTCTTAAAAATAATCACATCTAATTTTTTTATCATAATAAAAAATTTTCATATAAAATTATATATCAATTTAAATTAAAAACTCAAATTAATAAATTAAAAAGACCCTAAATAAAAAAAAAATAAAATCCTAAAAGGTATTGTTGTAAAAGAAACTTCATTTCAGATTGAAAATTAAAAATGTGATATAATAATTTATCACAAGTTCAAAAAATTGTTATTTACTTTAAACATAAGTATTAAATGTGCTATGGGTGTATTTTCGCATTATAAAATAAGTTTAAAGTTAATACTAATAGCAAATACAGGTAGCCAAGAGTCCAAATAGTAAATAAAATAAAATAAAATAAAAGCTATTATTTTACTTTATTTTATTTTATTTTATTTTATTCTTAAGTGCCGCTTATCTAAATTGAAGAATAATTCACGTTTAGTTTAATAAATTTAAAATTATGATTTAAAATTATTTTTATTTTATACATAAAATTATATATCAATTTAAATTAAAAACTCAAATTAATAAATTAAAAAGACCCTAAATAAAAAAAAATAAAATCCTAAAAGGTATTGTTGTAAAAGAAACTTCATTTCAGATTGAAAATTAAAAATGTGATATAATAATTTATCACAAGTTCAAAAAATTGTTATTTACTTTAAACATAAGTATTAAATGTGCTATGGGTGTATTTTCGCATTATAAAATAAGTTTAAAGTTAATACTAATAGCAAATACAGGTAGCCAAGAGTCCAAATAGTAAATAAAATAAAATAAAATAAAAGCTATTATTTTACTTTATTTTATTTTATTTTATTTTATTCTTAAGTGCCGCTTATCTAAATTGAAGAATAATTCACGTTTAGTTTAATAAATTTAAAATTATGATTTAAAATTATTTTTATTTTATGTGTATTTTTTATAAAAAAAAATAATAATATAAAAAATTATAAATCACGATTCAAAATAACATAGAAACAAACGTCTATTAAAAAATAATAAGGCAATCCAGGTTATACAACAAATAATAAAGATAGGGATGGGTAAAACATAAAGAGAACTTGCGGTAACGATCCTTTTTCAGAACCTACTTTCAGTAAATACCTCTAGTTTGTAGTAAACCACTGATGGGTTTTTGATGGATCATTGATTGATTTTGATGTCGATGATTCACCGAAGCCTTTAGAAAAGGAGAAAAGAAAAAAAGATACATTAAAAAAAAAAAAAAAAAAAAAAAAAAAAAAAAAAAAAAAAATTTAAAAACAAAACAAACTTGACAAAAGGAGGGACATTTGCTAAAAATATACTTTACACATGCACGTAAACGAATATTATACTTCCGTTACATTCTGAGCTAAAATCACAAGGAGGACCCATTGACGTGGAGGAGGTTTCTGTGAAAGGCAACAAATCAAATATAAGTTTTACAGCAAAAACAACATTGTGAAACAAAACAAGGAAAATCGATATAAGAATCTATTCTACCTGTATCGTCATCCAAGATAAATCCAATATTTAAGCTTTATCCATGAAATATTTGAACAGCTGTATTGGGACTAAAAGAACCACGAAATATATCAAATATGCAACCCCCAGTCGAAGAACCCGACTTGGGTAGAATAGTGGAAACAACCCAAGAGGAATAGCCAAGAGATCACGAGCAATAGTGACCACACCTTGTATTTGATTGAATTCACCTTCCACCATGCCAAAATATTTTTTTTATTACACAATATTCTCATGTACAACCAAACACAATAATGCATTATTCTTGAAAATTTGAGACAAGATTCTTATATAGAACTAAATACAGTAATATATTATTCCTAGGAATCATATTACCTTCCATCTCTTTTCTAAGAATACAATTCCTACTGATTACTGCGTACCAAACGCCCTCTCAGTATTTTCAAATAAGTACTTGTCCACCTCATTCCTAACCTCGCCACCATCCACTTCATGCTTCTTACAAACTTTGATTAAGGCTACCAGAACTAACAGTAGGTAAATTTGCAAGCAACACTCTAGAATAAACCTCATTGTATTGATCGAATCTCTGGTGCGAAAGTAAAATACTTTCATATGCTTCAGCTGTTCAGCAAATACATCATAAAACTATTCCCAAGTCTCACACAAATTGTAACTTGTCTCTGGAATCTAAAACATTGGAAATAACTAGTACAAATTAGATTCTTTTGGGTCCCTCAATTCTTGTTAAACTTGCTTTTGGTCTCATTGCTATCATCATTTGTCAACAAAATCAACTCATTTTGGATTTCAAAAACTTCTAAAAGATGCAAATTAGATGTCAACAACTTTCATTTTATTTTCAAGAAAAGGTAAGTAGAATCTTCAAAACAACTCTTGCATTTTGCCAATCAGTGTCAAGCTATGGTCCATCTCTTTTCTTCCCATCCTTACAAACTTCCTTGAACTGTAAACGGCATCAAATTCCTACTTTTTGAAACTTCCTAGCACAACTCAACATCAAGCTAGTGACATTCCATCTCGTGGGTACATCCAAACACAAAAGTCCCTTGCACACATCCCCTCATCTTTTACACTTTATATTTCAACGACCTTGAGGATGAAGATCTAATGTACCTCATAGCATTTCAAATGCGAAAGAGTAAATAGTCTTTTTCTTTCATTCCTTCAGTCACAATATGAAGAAACTTACCAGCCATAATCTTTTGAGTTTACAATATGAGCACAACATTCATGAATAAACTCACCACTCATCACAAAGCTCCCCTTTTTATCCTTATATTTTCCCTTTATGTATTCAATGGTATGACACCGGTTTCGTTCTGGCATTGTCAACTGTAATCACAAAAAGTTTATGAATATCCCAATCATTAAAACATGTCTCAATCTCCTAGCAAATTATCTATCCTTTGTGATCAATGATTCAATATAAATTAATAATTCTCTTATGCAACTTCCACTCACTTTCCAACCAATGGGTCGTGATGCAGATTCAATAAATCCGTTGGATCGAAGCCTGTGTCTGTAGTGAGTGACAATCTCTCTCTTCAAAACATTTCTTGATCTATTTTATCATCCAAATACAACTGTGTATGTCTCTTGCAGCTCCCATGTGGGATATAGGATCAAACCTTAGTTGTATAAATGCAGGGGGTATTTTCAATTAGGGTACATAATTCAGGGTGTAAAATGAACTCTTCTCAAAATTCTGAGGGCATGTTGCAACAAGATACAAAGTTCAGGAGTCATTTATGAAATTAATCCTTTCAATTTATAATGCGATGGAAATGTGATTAACTCTTTTAAGATGCACAAAATTGACTAACCTAGAATATTAGCCACTAAGTGTAAATCCAAGTGAAATGCATAAATAATTGACCACTTGGAAACTCCTCTCAATAGCATAAAAATCCCTCCCATTTATATTTTTGCAAATAAGCTTATATTTCCAATTTTACAACCTAATACCCCAAATTTAACTTTTTCTTCCCTTACTGTAGGATGGCAACAGGGCAAGAAAGGGCAAGGATGAGGAATGACTTCCTATCCACATCTTTGCCCCTCAAAACCATTCCCTTACCCCCCACCCCCACAAACACATTCCCCTAAGGAGAGGTTGGGCTGGGTTGAGGATTCCCATTATAACAATTTAAAACAAAAACAAAGTACGAAATTCACTATAAGCATTAATTTAAACCAAAATCAAATATTGCACGAGACAAACAAAATTCTAAACACATGCAAACCATATCTTAGTAATAAATTTCACGAAAGGAATAATAATGTTTAAGAGTTAATATTGTACATTTTTATTTATATAAAATACATAACGTATCAACATCCGGGTAGGATGGGGTGGGCAGTGATAGAGCCAGGAAAATTTTTTAGGAGGGGTGTGATTAAGCTAAAGTTTTGAACAAAACTACTAGGACAACCATGTTTTGTCTAACTCTTATCTTTTTCTATGCATTTGTATCTTTTATTACTTTTTTCAAATTAATCAAGTATGTAATTGAATTCAATTCACATTTTAAAGTTTAAAATATGCAAAATTATGAATTTATATAGCAGTGTAGTTGCGTTTTTTCTTTATTTGTATTTTTTAAATTTTAAATATGAGTATATTTAACTCCGCCTATGCGTTTGTATAGCCGGTCCCAAGTCTAGGTAAAGGAAGAGGGTTGCGGTAGGTTGACGGCCAGCGTAAAAATAAGTCACTCTCATGGATTTTACTTATACAGAATTTGTTGTTGTTGTTCTAAATATGAGTATGTTTAAAAGTCAAATTTTAGGGTGTAATTGAAACATTTAAATAAAATGAGGTATAAGCATACTAAAAGGAGGGATAATAGAAACTTTTTAGAAAATCTACGTACAAATTGCAATATAAAATTTTGGGAGGCAAATCAAAAGAAAAATTGTAAGAAATTAAGTGGACGTTTAGTTCATGAATTCAGAATCATGATTCAGCATCATTCTCAGTTTACGTGTGTTTTTTATGAGAGAAATTATTATGATTCGAATCATGACACAAATTCTCGTACCAAACACTCCTTAAACTTTTGGGCAAAAGTTGAAGGAAGTGCCTTGGGCCAGAGGTGGGGCAGTCACCCCCCAAGCCTAAGGTGGCTACGCCCCTGGGGACGGAAAGTGCTTCCCACGCTTCTGCCCCACCCCGCCACAATTCTGGGACAAGATTTTGTCCCCATCCTTACCCTCATCCCCAATTATTGTCCCCCCGAAAAGGATGGGGCTCCGTCCCCATGGGAATACTACCATCTCTACTTGTTAAGGCATTGGGGATATTCAAATTAAGCATAAATGAAACATCTAATAGGTCTTGACTTAAAAATTGCTCATGGGTCTTTTATTTTCTTTATATCATAGGGTCTTGTCTTTTTTTTTTTTTTTTTTTTTTGGGTACTGCTTCCATCTTTTTTTACGGATCTTTTTGTATTCAAGTTTATGAAAAATATGTAGTCCTCTAAGCTCTCGCCACTGGGATGAAGGTAGTTTGTTTAGATACAAGAATTTATAACATTTTAACAGCGTTTGGACATGATTAACAAGGGTAGATTTAATACTTTAATTGATATTCCCTAATCTAACCGTTTCACGTGAAGGATTTGCAATAAAAGTCGAATTCATAGGCATGGGGATGTTTCTTGAGTTAATGTAAACTAATAATAAAAAAATAATAATAATAACGTACTGAAAATTTGTAATTTCAGTAAAGAAAAAAAGGTAATCCGAAGTGTGTAATCCATTCTTTAATTTCAGAATACAGGCTGTGTTAAGTTTGGCGTTACAAAAACTTTGATATTCCTATACAGCAAGATGCAAGCATTAGTTAATGTTTGATGTTCTGGAAACCACAAAGGGAAAAGAAGTTTCTATGCATTTGACATCTGGTAAGCTCTTCAATTTGGGCGGTCTTGTGAAATTGATAGATAGTTTATTGGTATTGCGAGTCTCCTTGTTAACATTTTGCAGTCCCTTTATACATTTATTTATGCAAGTGTATTCTTATCCGATGAATATGATGCGAGAACTGCATAATAGAATTTTGGGTTAATTGTAAATTTAGCCACAAAAAAAAGGAGATTGTATCACTTTTTCCTCTGAGTCAAAATAGAACAAGGCTCCTCATGCTCACCATAAATTACAATTTTGATACTTCCATCATTGAGGCATCAATTCTTTTTAACAATTCAATCACATATGGCTCACATGATTTGTTGGCTAAGAGCAATTTTTTAACAGTTTTAATCACTTGTAGGGTCACTCAGACTTGCAAAAATGTTTAAATCCCCTTAAAAATTGACACCTCAATAATACAAGTATTAAAATCGTAACTTTTGATAATCTTAGGGAGCATTTTATGACATTTTAAGTTATAGAGTTTAAAGTGAGACAACTTTGATTATTTGCAGCACCGTGCGGGAAAAGAAGGGGGCAAGGGGGCTGCAAATTTAAAATTAACCTTGTTCTTTTTGTTCGTTTTTTCTTCCATAGTAGAATTATTATATACATGAAACTAGAATCATTTCTCAGCATGCGGTTCATCCTTGTTCATAGTTTCATTAGCAAGAATTAATTCCTCGCCATCAAATTGGTTGTGAATTGACGAATCTTTCTAAAAGCCCGTTTAGTTCGCTGATTCGAATTTTTAATTCGAGTTTAAATGTGACTTTATGTGAAAGTTTTTTACTGTAACAAAAAAATTAGATGTGACTATTTCTGAGATCTTTCATTATAGCAAAACTCGAATCGGTGAAATAAACGAGACCTAAATTGACGACCCATTTCGATGTATTTTGCTTTCCAAATCTTCTGATTGTGCTCCTTTTGGCGTAGTTTGTAGAGTTTTTAGTCTCTTGGTGTGACACTATAGCTCTAATCTTGATGCCTATTACTCTTTCCTTCTACTATAAGAGTTGATAATTCATTAGTGAAGTTCAAGATTGTAGAAGTCCAAACGAATGAGAATGAATCCGCAAAGTAACCACAGAACCTTTCCATTCATTCGAACAACTGGTTCTGCTACAAGCTTTTACTTGATTAATATTAATATTGAATACAACGCTGCATAAAATTTGTTTTCTACTTTTAATGGGCTGTTTATTGAGGATAAGTGTGAAAATATCTTAATCATTGTCACCTTGTCGGCCAGACAAGAAGCGGATAGTTGTGGCATACAATGGTGAGCTGCTGCTGCCGCTGCAAGGAGTACAGGACAATGTCATGAGCATTTTCTGTTAAGCATTACCAAGCCCGGCTCGGCTCAGCTCGGCTGCCTCACGGCAGGTGGGGCACCCATAAGAGGATCCACACCTGGTGATGTAGTTGCAAAGGGTTATGGATTCTACAGTTTTCCCAACAAAATTTGAAGCTTATTTAGGCCCTGTTCACTTCGCTAATTCGAGTTTAGAATTCGAGTTTTTTTACAATAAAAAGCTCTCACAAACAATCACATCTAACTTTTTTATTACAATAAAAAACTCTCACATAAAGTCACATCTCGACTCGAATTCTAAACTCGAATCAACGAAGTGAACAGAGCTTCCTGATTTAAATTTTTAATTTAAATTAAGATATAATTTTATGTGATAATTTTTTATTATAATAAAAAAATTAAATATAATTATTTTTAAAAATTTTTTATTATAATAAAACTGAAATTCATTTTCAAACGAAAGTTTTAATTTTCGAACAAAAGTTGACCTATAAATAGTTGAAAAACAGACTTCTTTTAGTTATGCTTTCTGATTTTGTCGTTTTGTATTTGGTTTCGCTGACATTAAAATCCATTTTCGTTGATGATGCCTCGTAATCACTTTGTCATTAAATAACCTTTTGTTTTTTTCCCCCCTAAAGGTATTATTATTCGATATTTCCTCATGTTCAGTTATATATAAGCTCTTAAATTTCACAAGATACTTTAATCGTGGCATTCATTGGAATTTTCAACCTTTCGCCACATTTTTTTAATAGAAAATTATGGTATCATACCATATATCGTTTAACTTTTTTCTGCAAGAGACTTTGTAATCTAAAATCTCTTATATAAATGTTAATATCAATTGTATATATAATATTAAAAAATATATTATAATATATTATTTTTATTTTATTTTAATATATAATGTTATTTAAAATGTTAAATTTACTTTTTTTCATACTCATTGGACTGTCTCGGGTAAGCTGTCCTACCAGTAAGACTAATTTTTTTACCGTTAAATCTGATTAAAATCAAATGAAATTAAAAAAATTTACAAAATAGATAATTTT
This sequence comes from Morus notabilis, assembly GCF_000414095.1. Classification (NCBI taxonomy): domain Eukaryota; kingdom Viridiplantae; phylum Streptophyta; class Magnoliopsida; order Rosales; family Moraceae; genus Morus; species Morus notabilis. Next base: position 13,344 of record NW_010361527.1, read on the forward strand.
TTATACAAATCTGACGATTAAAAATGGCTACAAAAAATAAAACTATCAACAGTGCTATTTTTCTAATCTTACAGGAGAAACTCCCCACTCATTAAGCTTTAAAAGTTATAAAAGAAAAATTTTATTTTTAAAATAATTAAAAAATATAAAAATTGCAATGATTACATAAAAAAATAAATATTTCAACCAATAAAATCAAATTTCAAATTTTTCATATGCTATACTTGATGAGAAATTTATCATAAAATATAACATATAAAAAATTTAACACAACAAATAATATTGCATTAGAGAGTGATTTTTGTACTCAAATATTAAATTTATAATTAACACATTAATTATAATATTGTATTAAAGATGTTCTAATTGATGCCAAAATTAGCATTTTCTAGCAGGCCAAAAATGCCAATTTTTCCACGCTCTTTTCAAAAGCATACCCCGGTTTTAGTTTAGGGGAAGATCTGTTTGCTCGGCGACCCTTTTTCTAGATCAATATTTTTCCCCGAGACTCCTCTTTTTTTTTTTTGTCTTTTTTTTTTTTTTTTTGGAGCTCCTGAAAGATGTTACAGTGAATGTTAATAGTTATCAGCTCTTGAAGGATCGGATCATCCTAGTGTGATTCCTGAATTAAAGACCTACTATGCAAAAGGGAGAAGAATTTCCACTCAACCCTAAAGGTTCGTTTAGTTTGCTGATTCGAATTTTTAATTTAAATTAAAATATGACTTTATGTGAAAACTTTTTACTGTAGTAAAAAAGTTAAATGTGACTATTTTTTAGAGTTTTTTACTGTAACAAAACTCGAATTCTAAACTCCAATCGGTGAAATAAACGTAAGCTAAATTTTCTACGTTTGACTTCAATTGAAAGGATTTTCTCCCCTGGTGATAGCAATAATCTTCAATAACTTCATTTGCGATCATTGTTAATCATCGACAATCATTGTCAATCATCGACTGGCATTTAATATATTTAATGCTTGTTTAGTTTGAGGGTTCAAATCTCAAAATTTACAAAATTTATAGCAAAATTTTTTAAATTTAAATTTTTTATAAGAGAAAAGACTGTTCAAAATAAAACCCAGGTGGTATGAACCTTCAAACTAAATATACACAAGTTTCAGTTGAGAAAAGAAGACTTCGAATTTTTCTTTTTTCTCCTTTATTTGCTTGGATCTTTATCTCATCACTTCATAATAATTAATAGTGGAATGAACTGTGTAGTGTTTAATTTGTCGGGATATAATTTCTCATTTAATATACTTAAGTTCCAAGTCGAGAAAAGAAGACTTGATTTTTTTTTTTTTTTTGTTTCTTTTTTCTCTTTCATTTGCTTGGATCGTCTTGTATCTCATCACGTTATCATAATTAATAGTGGAGTGAACGGCAGTGTTTAATTTGTCAGGGTATAATTTTAAGATAAATGGAGCACAAGCTTTACTTCAATTGTATCAAAATATGTACATACAGCACTTCGGAAGTATTATTTGAGTTTGAATTCAAGGAATAGAAATTGTGTTGAGAATTCCAGCAGGATAAATATTGAAGTTAGATGAGAGTTCCGGAAGTAAATTGGTGGAAGTGACATTAGTTTATTTTCTGCCTTAGAGTGATCTCATATATATTTCAAGATCAAAACATTACTCATTTGTAGGATTATTCAAGAATTAGCTTTATAAAATTAAGGGTTCAACAGGGAACTAGTTTTTGTCTGTAGGGAGACTCCACAGTGGGGGTGGGCAAATATCCTCACCCACAAGGCGCGACGTAAGGACAGCAGAATTGAAATTGAGCATATACCCCATCAATTTGATGAAGAGACTCCAAGTTACAAAATATAACGTTGTAGTATGGACAAGATGCTGCGTTAGAGGGAGTAGAAACAGAGAAAGTGAGGACAGCGCGAGGCCATATGGCAGATTTTGAAAATCATCGTTGATATTAAATATAGAAAATGGGGAGCATATTTTGAAGGAAGCAAATATGACAGGGTTCCGAGAATTGCAGATGTATTTTGGTTAGAATCAAATTGAAACTGGTAAAATGGGGTTGGGGTCATGTCATGAATTGTTCAAGTGGTGATTTAGAAACAGCAATTGGCAGGAAGAACGAAGTTAAGTAGATTAAGAGGTCATGAGTTGCTGAATCACTATTGGGTATCCCAAACAAAGATATGAAGTGTGAAAATAAAACGATATAACGATTTTATCATTTACCCACCTGTATGATGAATTTCATGTGGGTAACATCATTTCATCCATACTATTCTGCAAAGTTCCATAACTTTGAGCCTCTACATTAGATCGATTTGGACTGCTCGATTTGAATCCAACAGTCCTTACACCGCGCCTCATCAGCGAGGATTTTTCCCTTCCCCACTGATCTCCCTTGTTTTCATTTTCCTGTTTATTTTATTGTTTGATAGGAAGTTTTTCTTTTTTCTGTGTTCTATTTGGAAAAGAAGATATAAAAATTACATAACAAATAAATAGTAGTTGTCACAACCAAGAAAAGTTCTTAAAATACTATTCTGAGTCTATTGACATACCTCAAAGAGTCTGATATATTCCAGCAGCCAATATGCCTAAAATGCTCGACTTTCTTTAAAGTTTTCCAAGGAAACACTTTCTCCAGTGGAAAGTAGCAACATATGATTGTAAGCCACAACTGCGAGAGTGCATTAATATCAAGGAATCATACCCATTCCCATGCCAGCAACAAAGTTGTCAAATTAGTTCTACCTCAAATCTCATTCATCTTCCTTGATCTGGTTACTGGAGAGACACTTTGTTCAAGATGGTAAGTGGTAGGCAAAACCAAAAGATTTACTTCACTGTTTGGAGAATGGCGGCTGACTGTTATTAAATTTTCCCCTTAAGACTCCTGAAGAATGTAAAATGAATCAGGTAACAGTGACTTCAGCATAATTTGGAGCTGTATTGCTTTACATAGTCATGGATTGGAAAAACTAAAGCCTAAATTTTTCTTAATCTGGTGTCAGACTGTGATGTCTAGAAATATGAATAACTAATTAAACAAGTGAAAAGCTGGAATCACCTAAATGAGTTGTCATGATGGTCCCGTAAGAATGAACGCATGTAGCAGGCTCTGAGCTGCTTGGGTTTCGTCAGGTGTACCGGATATGACAATGATCCTGTCACTTGAATCGGGATGAGGTTCATGAACAATGACCCTAGCACCTGAAATCTGATTAAAATAAGAGAGAGGGTGAGGATGGATTAATTATAAGGGAGAGAGATTTTCAAAACAATTTTGAAAGTTGGAAGCGGTTACAGTATACAACTAATAATGAGTACTTTTTGGGAGACTTCAAAGTTGGTAGCAACATAGTATTCCCTCCTCGGACGAATTAAATGGATTTCTAATCTCCCCACCATCCCCAACATGATTGATACAAGGAAGTTGGAGAATAACTAACTCAATCTATGTCCTAGAAGTTCAGTTGAAAGCCAAGTAGTCTTCATAACAAACTAGAAATGCAGATTCAAAAAGACTCCTCAGGAAGGGTTACTGACAAATAAGGTCAATTGGCTGATATCCTGGCCCCTATTCCCAACACAAAAATAAATATAAAAGTGAAAACAGAAAAAAGCTCTGGAAGCATTACTAAATGGAGTCCAGTTCAGTAGTACGATGAGTAATCTTTAACCTCGACAGAGTCTAGTTCAATAGAAATACAAGGGTAAGGTTTTGCAGTAGACTATGACAGCCTGATGCAGAGGTCAGAGTTAGTCTGTTTCTACCTTTAAATGGAATGTACAAGTGATCTATTGATGTTACTCAAGGTAGACATAGAAAGAATTTCTGTAAGACTTCTATTTACTTGGCCCATTTAGTTTAAGACCATTAAATATTCAAGACTAATGTTGTTTAGTCAAGGTCGACGTTTATTTACTCAAGGTAGACATAGATAAACCCAATTTAAAAAATCTTGATTTGACCTAGTGGGAATCCTTTTCTTCCCTCCCTCCCTCCCTCCGCTTACTAGGTAGACACCTAGTGGGAATCCTTTCCCTCCCTCCCTCCCTCCCTCTGGCTTTTAAAGTGAATAGATTTAAAGGTTTTCTCTTAAGCTTCACTAAAACCGTGCAAGTTAACAAAATTCATCAACTTAAATTTACAATTTTACTTTCAGTATGAATAATCAAAACTTCTTAATTCTTATTTAACTGGAATGGTCCAAACACTTATACAAAATTCCAAATTCCAAATCCGAGCAAGAGAAATCTTAATACCCCATGGACAGTTATCCTGAAAGCATATGGACATAGTGGTGACAATCAAGGTTATAACATACCGAGCAACAAATTGACATCATGTGGTCAGGTAACTTCAGTTTCATTTTCTTTTATTACAAGTACTAAGCTGACTTGCTGCTCTAGCTGCCTATTTGAGCTCTCAAAAAAGAGCATGCATGGACAAAGCAAAGTCAATGAAGGAATGCTATATAACTTTGAAATGGGAGTACCTGTCTTAGCCGAGTTAAGTTGTTACCATTCTCCCCATATACAGAGCCAATAACATTTTCAGGAACTACGATCTCCACGGTTGTATTTGTGACAATAGCTGTTTTGCTTCCACTATTAACACCAAACAAAAGAAATTCATAAATACAGGCTGTTTTCATAGAAGACCAGACACTCAATATTTTTGTTGCTTTTGTATCGTTAGATACTTTAAAATACAGGTATTTTATCTAAATGAATACACTCAATTGCACGATAAGTACAAATTTGCACAGAATTCAAAAGAGTTCTTTTCAGTAGTCTATCCTCCATGGGAAACCACAAAATGCAGGTATGTTCTATTTCAACGACTAATTATATATAAGATAAACAGAGTGTTTCTAGAAAAGCCACCTATCTGATCATACTAGGTGTTCATTATGACCATCTGATCATTAGAGTTTATTTATTGTCTAATGTGTATAACTTGAAAAATGAACCACCATTCTTAGTGGTCCGAGAAAGATACCAAAAAAAAGGAACCAGTGTACATTTTAGCTATTATATAAGTTCCATAATTCAAAATATTCTCAGTTGAGAACTAATAGAACTGAGAAAACAAGAATATTGCTTAGTTACTAGTTCACTGGCACAAACATAAACAACTCAAGTATAAAAAGAGTTCATATGCACAGGTATTCCTCCCACTTCAAATAGTAGCCAAAGTCTGAAGGCTGATCTATTTCATGGTACGGTTTCCAGTATTCGTACCAATCTGATCAAGACTCAGTAATCATGCAAGCAGAAGCAATTCTATACCTATTTACAGCGAGGCCCAATCTAGTAATCGTTATGCATTATAATGTATCACCAACCTGCTAAGTTCCAAACCACCTTTCAGAGAAGCTAATCCCCTGCCGGCATCATGGATTCCCCTTGTACTAACACCAGCAACCATATGCATGCTAGCATCAGGGATTCCCCTTGTACTAACTCCTGCAACCATCTGCAAGCAACTTACATGAAAACATTATTAAGAAGCTTGAGCTCACAGGACTAACACAAAAGCAAGAAAAGAGACCACACCTGAGATGTCCAAGCTCTTGGTGAAGGAGGATGATCTAAAGTGTAAGACAGCCCAAGATGATCCAAGCTTTGATCACGTGTAGGATGTAGACTGATGTTATGATTAACACCAATTGTTGGAGAAACACTAATTCCAAGAGGAGCAGGGTCCCTCGTTCTTTCATAAGGAGCAGTATCAGCTAATAAAGATGACGCACACCTTGCTCCAGCACTTTTTACAATACTGGATAAAAGGTTATCTCTCAATCTACCAGTGGCATTGTACAACGCGTCTTGCACGCTTGAAAAATCTCCTGAAATCTGCAGGGCAAAAAAATGAACTACTTATGCTTTTCACAAGTTCAAGATTCCTAATATTAATTCATTGAAAGAATTCAGTCGACTGGGCCCACTTAACCCATAATCCCATGCCTGGAGAATAAAAACAGAAATAATCAACAAGTTTTGTAAACTAAGGAAAGAGACAAACACCTGCACCACTCCATCATTCTCTGAGACACACTTCGGGACCTGGTTACCTCCTAGTACTCTTATGTTAGCACCAGTTACCTTTCGGATCTCTGAAACTATTGTACCTCCCTTTCCCAATAGGCAACCAACTTGGTTTGTCGGGACTACAAGCCTTGCAGTAACGGATGAGCCTTTCCTTGAGCCAGATTCTTGCCCCTTTTCTGTGCCTCCATCAATTGACCTTGAGAAAACAAGAACCACGGCTTTCTGTGCTGGCGAGTATCTTGATTCAGGGTTCTGCAGATTTGAAGTACACATTGATCGTAGAACAAATAAGCAACACGTTCACCAGATTCTTTCTTTCTTTCTCTTTGTAATTTTGGAATCCAATACACCTAATTTGGCCACACACAGAATGAAGGTGAAAATAATAGAAAAAATTGTTTCATAACAAACCTCTGATGCGGTAACCATAATCAATCGCTCATCACACTCGGCCACAAATGCTCCAACACTCACAGTAGCACCTGTTTCACTCTGAAGAGCCTTGACAATTGCGCCTCCCTTTCCAATTACACCCCCAACCTTATCATTGGCACATAGAATCTTAAAGACAATTTCACGCTTCTGTGTTTTTGTGTTAAGTATGGGGACCATTTCAGACTCTATTGACAATGGACGGACCCCCGAAGCATAACCAATGGAACTGCTTGGAAGGTTGATGGAGCTGGTTTGAAGGATAGAACTGCTTGGATGGTTGATGGAGCTGCTTGGCAGATTGATAAAGCTGCTAGTTAAAGTAGGAATCACTGAATGCCTCTGAGAAATATGACCCACATGCATATCCACGGGTAAAGTCTCTTGGGGAACTGTCTCAAGATGTCTGCTTCCGAGCACTCTTGTCTTACCGGCCTTTGGACAATCTTGAATACGGAGAGAGACAGCAACAAGCGCTTTCTTAACAGCCAAGACATCCCCTTCTATCTGTGAGACAATTGAATCACATTCACACAGAAGCAAGAGTTAAAATACGCTACTGAGATGGATGAAGAATTCAGCAAACCAATCAGCAAGCGTAGTAGCAATCACTCGATACAAATAAAGGTAGCATCAGCAGTTTTCAACCAGAGAAGAGTGCAAGTAGCAAGTTTATTCCTCTATTGGGGTACAATGATCCTTTTACTTCATAACCAAGAATCAAGCTTCACGAGTTTGAGTTCAAAACCAAAGTCCCCGCCGAAGCCTATAATCGTTAGGATGCATGAAAGTTTCTGTTATGAACCAACCACAGGGGAGCAAACTACAAGCTTGACTGTTCAACTAGCTCCTCACTGTTATTGCGTGCAATAATCTGATCCCAGGACCCTTGCCATATGCTTTAATTAGTTTAATACTAATTACAATGGCATACCATAACTGCTCTTCAGCTAAAGAATAATAGTTTCAAAATAAGCTAGCAAGTTTTTTCAATCCCAAAGTTTTTATCCTCAAATTACCAATTTTCTACAGCTAGAATTGTTTTTTTTTTTTTTTTCAATCTCAAATTTACCAACTTTCCGACAGCTATCAAGGTTCTCATATTTCTGCAATAAGGTTTTATACCATAATTCACACAAATTAAAAAACCACAATAGATGTACTAAGCTCACAAAATTATTGAATCACAAATATCAAAAACCAAAAACTTTACCTCAATCATCTCGTCTGTAGACGCAGCGCAAGCCGGAAGCTTCTCCTTCAAAACCCTAATTTTAGTTCCACTGTCCTTCCTAATCTTCTCCACAATCTTCCCTCCCTTCCCTATCACCGAACCCGCCTGCGCCACGTCTGCCAGCATCCGGCACGACACAACCCCGACGCCGACCCCGACCGCTCCGCTCTCCGCCGCCACCTCCAGAATCCTGTCGAACACCCTGAGCAGCGCCTCCTGCGCCTTCGAGACCTCCATCTCCTCGTTCTCTCCATCGCCGCCGCCGCTGCCAATCGGGCTCCTCAACGCGATCTTCACCGCCGCCGGGGCGCTCGCGGCGACGACCGTAATGATCCGGTCCGGAACCTCCGCGGGGGCAATCTCGACCCGGATCTTGGCCCCGGTAGCCTGCTGGAGCTGCTTGATCACGCTCCCGGACCTCCCGATCACGCCGCCGATGCGCGACGCGTGGCATAGCAGGCGGAACGACACGTGTCCCGGCGGAACGACGAGCGCCGCAGCCGCCGGAGAAGAAGATGAAGGCTTCTTGGAGCGCTTGGAAGGTCCCTTTAAGGAGTGAGTGTTGGGGTCGGGCATCCGCTTCGCTGGTACAGTCACAGAGCCGCTTCCCATAATCTTCTCTACGACAACAACTTTCTCTCTCTATAATATATATATATATATATGTATATATGCGTGTGTGTGGGTATGAAGAGGTGGTTTCTCGCTCTATAATAAGGTGAATTTTTGTGTGGTTTGGTTTGGTGGCTCTCTCTGTCCACCAAGAGGGGCGGAGACTTTTAGAGAGAGAGAGAGAATGGGGAAGAAGAAGGAAAGAATTTTGGTGCTAAAGTGCGCCGTGTGATTGGGATTAGGGTGCGCCGCTGAGGATTTGGTTTGGTGCGTGCTTGTGCGTGGCCACACACACATACTTACGGGTCATCGGACTTTCGCATGACAGGATGCGCTTAGGTTTCGTTTGTATTGCTCATTCATTCAGAACTTAAATTAAAAAAGTAAATTTATATAAAATATGATGTGTAATAAAAAAAATAAATTTAAATGTTTATAAAAAAAAACAATATGATAAAAAATTTTAGCTATGATTTAAAATTAGGAGACCAATTAATTTTATGTAAGTTAATATTAACCTTGAAAATGAGTAACAATAATATGGAGAATGTCTAATGATGCTTTTCACATATATGCACCTTGATAAATAATTAATGGGTATGTCTTTTTTTTTTATTAGTAGATGTGATCTAAGGACTTGAATTCGATATTAGTGAGAGTCTATGTGGTCTCTTCCACATCTAATTATAACCCAAACACAATAAAAATAATTATAAAAACAACCATTTATTTTACCAAAATATAATTTATCATCTCATCTTTTACATAATAAAACAAATACCCTTTCACTTAAAAATTTATCCTAAAACAAATCTCACTAGTTTTTTGTTTTTTTTAAACCGCCCACTACCCTTGACGGTAGAACTCGCCGTCGCCAGAATAGTAAATTTTCAACAAAAAAATAATAATTTGCACAAATGATTCCTAATTTTTTTAAAATGTGACAGTTTAGTGTCTAATCTTTTTAAAAAAAAACGACCCCAACCTATTTAAAAATGTGCAATTTGGTCATTTCAGTCAAATTTTTAACAGATTCTTACATGCGAGTATCACGTGCTTTTTTTTCAATTAAAAGACAAAAATGCCATCAAAACCTCACACCCATGACCTTCTTCTTCCTCCTCTCCACCTCCGGCAAGCCCCATCCCTGACTAGCCCTGACCCGACGAGCCCCATCCCTGACTAGCCCTGACCCGGCGAGCCCCATCCTTGTCATCCTCACGCAAGGGCAGAGAACCATTTCGAGCCACTCCCTTTAGAAATAGAGAAGAACTACTATTGTGGTCTGAGGGTGCGGTCAAAGATGCAAAGCTTGTGAAATTCCCAACCTCTTGTCCACTGAGCCTACACATAGCCATTATACGTATTCTATCTGAGATTAAAATCAAAATCTTTTCCAACCAAATGCCTTATCCCAAAGCTCAATCCATTAGTCAGTGAGAATTGAACAGAAAATATAACAGAGCACTATATAGGAAAAATAAATTTATGGTCAACAACCCCTGTCAATTGCAAGAAAAAAATTCAAAGAAAATAAAATACAGCAAAATATAAAATATTGAATTAAGAACAAAAAATATGGAATACCCATAAAGCAATAAAGTAATCCAATAATTTCTTTTCAATTCTCAAGAAAAATACAAAGTTTTCATATATAGATAAACAGATTATCATCTAACAATATAATTCTAAATTACCAGAAGATATAGACACAAATCAGAAGCTGAAACAACAAGCAAATCGCGTAAAATAACTCCATGAGTTACTGATTTTTAAAGAATATCACAAAGATAAAATCTTTAATCAATCGCAAGAAAGAACAGCCAAGATCGATCCGTGCTTGATCTAGACAAACCTAAATCACACATAATCGTTCAGATTAAGAACCAAAATCAATGAAACTATAATCAAATCCAACACATCTGAGAGTTTCAGAGAAGAAGAAAAAAAAGTTTATTTTTAGGGTTTGAGGAACATCGAAAACTCCATCACGCGTATCATACAGTCTGATATTTTATCAAAATACATTCTTTAATAAGATCACATGCTTTACATATGATTAATTCGGTTAAAAATTTAACATAATTTAATAGAAATAACAAGATTGTACATTTTTAAATAGATTAAAGATCGTTTCGTCTAAAAAGAAAAGTTGAGAATCAAATGTCACCTTTTAAAAAAATTAAGGACTATTTGTGCAAATTACCTAAATAAAAATCAAATTTCGGCCCTTTTCATTTCACCGATTCGAGTTTTATTATAGTAAAAAACTATAAAAAATAGTCATATTTAACTTTTTTACTACAATAAAAAACTCACATAAAATCACATCTCAACTCGAATTAAAAATTCGAATCAACGAACTAAACCGACCTTTTAATACAAAACTCTGAAATCTTCCCTCTGAAATCTTCCTTGAAACCGACAGCTCGACCGGCAACTGCCAGTACCGACGGCACCACGCCCTTACCAAAACAGTAAAAAAAAATGCACAAAAATTGAAACAATTCACAAAAATAGTATTCTCTAAAATCAATTCACCACTGCCAACTATTGTGTTAATGTTGATTATATCTTTACATAAAGAACACCAAAATAATCACAAGATTAACGGTATGTTTGGTAGAGAGATTCGTTCTCTGATTTGAATCGTGATTTATAATTTGTTACAGTATTTTCTCTCACAAAAAATTCACGTAAATAAAAAATGATTCGAATCACATTATTTGAATCATCCAACCAATTACTACTCTCATTATCAACTTCAACAAATACACGATTTTGTAAACCAAAAATCAAACTAATTTAAAAAATTCACAAAATTTTTACTTAAATTAATAAACTTCTCCGTGTATAACACATTAGCTTCAAGATATGAAAAAAAGGTGTGAAACCCAGATTCCGACATGAACCCATGCAGGGGTCTCGGTGTTCGTTGTTTGGGGCGCTCGACCCACGTTCGCGAGAGACCCATCGAGTGGCGAGAGTGATGGGCTCGGAAACGGACCCACAGAGTGGCAAAGATGTTGGTGTGGCAGGGGTGGCAAGAGTGATGGGCTCGGAAACGGACCCACAGAGCGGCGAAGATGTTGGTGTGGCAGGGGTCGCAGACGGAGGATCGACGAGTAGCGCAAGGAAGGGCTGAGCTTTCTGACGGCAATGAAAGCTGAAGGTGTGCGGCACAAATTCTGGTGGTTGTGAAGCTGCGTGGAGGGCCGAGGTGCGTTCATGAAGAGTGGGTCACGATCTCCAGTGAGCCGAGAGGATCGACGAGGAGACGAGAGACGCATAGCCGCAAAGTTCGACCGGCGCGGGGGCTAAGGTTCAGACAGAGACGCAATAGATCTCCGGGGGGGACTGGGTGGTGGTAAGGATAAAAGAGGATCTGATTAGGTGCCAGCGACGTGAGTGGAGATCCGGTGGGGAAGAACCAGGGGTGGCAGGTGGTGAAATGCTCCAAAAAAATTTAGGACTTTTTAGTGTGTGTTTGAAACCCTTTTTTAAAATAATCTTCGCGTACTTTGAAAAATAAAAAATGAAAATAAAAACAGACGTTTATTTAAAAAATATTTTAAAAATAAAAATAAAATAATGAGAATAATTTTTGTGAAAGAATTAAAAAATAATTGAAAGTTATTTTCATTATTTTTAATTTTTAGTACTTATTAAAAATATTAAAATATATTAATTAATAAACAAGATTTTATTTTTTTTATCATACTCAAAACAATCTCTTATAGGATGTTTGTTTCATGTATTCGTCTCTGATTTTGAATCATAATTCATGGTTCTCTACAGCGTTTTTCTCTCACAAAAAACACACGTAAAATGAGAATGATTCTGAATCATGATTCTGAATCTATAAACCAAACGTCAACTAAAAATCAACTAAACACAATTTTAGAATTCGTTCTAAAATAATTCTTAAAAAGATCTCATTTTTACTTTTTATTAAAAATAAAATCATTTTAAAACTAATTTCAAACACATTCTTAATTTATCTGATGTTAGTGTTAGTAGTTGAAGGGTTAAGATCCAAAGTTTATTGGACGCAAATTAATATTTTTATGAAATATAGGAGTTGAATTATAATTAAGGAACATAAAAGTAAGATTGTAATCAAATGCACTTTGTTCTATAAGATTGTAATCAAATGCACTTTGTTCTATTTTAGTTTTTATGATCACAATCATTTTTTATCCTTGCTTTTTAATCTGATGGCCCATATTACACACCTACCAGTAGGGAAAAAGTGAGTCACCTTGCCATAGATTTGTCCATAATTAATACTTCATCTTTTATCTTTTTAGAATTTGTTTTTTTGTTGTAATGCAATGATAGATTATAAGGTCTTAATATCCATCAGTAAAATAACTAATGGGTTAAAAATGTATTAATCAAGAATATAGATTAAAAATTTAAGTCCATGCACTTTAAGAGTAAGTTAACAATTTTTTTCTTAAAATATATTGTCAAATTAGATTGGGTTGTAAGAATTCAATTAAACAATTTATCTGGTAAAACTTAATTATGGTATTTTCTTTTTCTTTTGGATAATTTCAATTTAACATTATGTTATAACGAAATCATCTTTTACTACCTCGTGTTCTCGTATTTTTAATAATTTTAAATTGGTACCTCAACCTTATAAAAATGGGAGGTTCTCTAATACTCTTAGTGTACCGGTAGGTCAGGTTTTTTTAACCGTTAAATTTGCGTATTTTTACGTGATTTTATGCAAATTTAACGGATGAAAAATTTGACCTACCGGTATATTAACGTATTAAAAAATGTCCCTTTAAAAAACCAATTTTTGGTGCTCTGAGACCTATTTTAAAACATGAAATGTTGATTTTGTCTTTTTAACAATTTGATGACATTATCAAAGAATAGATACACGACATACATCATAAAAGTTCGCTTTTTTATAACATAAAAGTTGACTATTTACACAATGAAAATCAGCATGAGAGAGGGAGAGAGGATATTTAACTATCTCTTATTTCGTACGCCTGAACTCTTCTTCTATAGTGTCAAAAACAATGAATCCAAAACTCAAAATTTCACTCACAATTCAAAACAGGTTGCTATTCAACACATCTGATGAGCTGGTAATTTTATGGTTAGAACAGCTATACAGCATCAAACTTCATACCCAGGATTCACTTTCTGTTGCACGTCCCCATAACTCTCCAACTCCTCCATGTCCTCTAAACTTCCCAAGAAAAGTGGCAGCCTTTGGTGCAACTTGACTGGTTGAATTGAAAGAATCCTGTTCTTACCATCGGATCCTTTCCCTCCAGCTTGCTCCACTAGAAAGCTAAGCGGGTTTGCTTCGTACACCAAACGAAGATGGTCCCTCGGATTCATTGCAACACCGCCATACAAAAGAGTTCGATGCAGATCAGCCACCAGAGAACAGATGTAACGGGCTGAGTACTTCTTGGGGTACTTTCCTTTCCCTTGCCTTACTGTGTCTATGTATTTTCTAAGTCCTTCGGGCCAGTCAAAGTATCGAGCATCATTTACAGAATATATTTGACCTGTGGAAAGAGAGATAACAAGTAGAATATGAAGGCTTTTTCTATCTTTTTATCTGTAACGGGTCATTTTCAAACCAAATTAAGCAGAATTCACAGCATTGAAATGGTTTGCCAATCCATTTTGATTGAAGAAGAGTAAAGTACTTTTCAGGTACACCACTTGAAGATATGAGATAAAGAAATTCTCATTCCCTTAAACCAATTTTAATTGATACTTGTGGAATTGAAAAGTACTAAACACATAAGTTATCAGTGCATATCATTTGCAGATGAGCTAAACTCGAAAGCTTTAAGATCTTCAACAGAGTAAATATTTCTCCTTTAATCTAGTAAGAGAAAACAGCCATGACCGCGAGCAGCCATAATATAGTTCAATAGCAATTGATATTCAGACAGCCACTGCATTCTCCTGTAAAAATTTTCCCAGGAAAATTACAGCCAAATTAAGCCAGGGAAATTAAATTCATCTCTTAAACTTTATTGATACAGGGTTTTTTTTTTCACAATTTTTGTGATATGAGTTTATACTGAATGGATCTTTTTCATTTAAAATTCCAATTCCAGATACACCATCAAATGTACTATATTATGATGTATTGGAAGATCTGATATGCTACCTCGAGGAGGGATTTTTATGTTTGGATGTGTGAGAATAAAATCTCCAGTCGAATGATCCAGAGTGAATGCATGTGTTCCTGAACCAAAACTTGCACAGAATATTGTGGCAGATGAATAGAGTGCATAGCCAGCAGCCACAAGCCTAGTTCCACTCTGAAGTGAATTCAGCTGAGCCTTTTCCTCCATTGGCAGGTGATCCAGTTCAACAAGGCGGTTATAGATCCCAAAAATCGTTCCGGTGGGAATGGAAGCATCAATATTTCGAGAACCATCTAGAGGATCCGTTACCACCACAAAGGGTCCATCATCACTTATCCAAATTGGAGCATCATCTTCTTCAGAAGCCATGACGGCAACTTTACCGGAATTTCTAAGAGATGACAAGATGATTTCATTCTGTAAAACACGAGAGACAAGTAAAAACAATAGCATTGGGGAATAGTTGCACGATTTTTTGTTTATGGAAACTAAAAGGCCAAATATTTTGCTTTTTGGAAAACACTAAAAACCGCTTGGTGTATTTTGATATTTCCTAGTTTTATTAGCAAGGCAATAGTAAACAAAAATGTGACCACATAAGGCCTTAACTCGGGGCAAAGAAAAAATCAACAAATATCTTCGCTAAAAATCAAGTATGGATGTGTCTTTTACAAATTAAATCTTGTAATCACTATACTTTCATCTAAGTCTTACACATAGATAAATTAAGCTCATTGAATGAACACCACAACAAACTCCCACAGAACCTTTTTTTTTTTCCTTTTTTGGATAAATTCCGTTGATACACATTATTATAGCAGCAATCACATCATATAGCAAGAAATAATTCAGTGCCCAGATGTAAATTCTCTTCTAACCAAGCAACTCAGATTTTGTTTTTCCTTTTTGGTGAAAAGGGATTTTCAGTCATTGAAGAAACTTTCGAATATTTAGTACCACAATAGTGAATGTGCATACCACATACTAGGATCACAAAACTTCTTCGAGCAGAACATATTTGTAGTTTATGAAAGACTAATTTTCTAGAGAATTAGCACAACTTTGTAATGTATTCTCATTTTCTTTTAACTGCAAAATAAATATATTTAGGGTAATCTTGGCAAATACCCCTTGAAAGCGCATGGGTCAGGATTTTTACCCTTTACGCTTGATTCATAACTTTTTTAGTCAAATAATTACACTAACAAAAGGGTATTTATCAAGAGTAAGGGATAAAAGTCCAGACTCATACACTCTCAAGTAGAAATTCTCCATTTTTTATATATTTATGAATCTAATTACAGTATCAGGATGACAGTCAAAATAAATCTAAACCATTAAAGTTTAAAATTTGTGTCGTTAGTTAATGTAATTCGCTTAGAAAATTGCTTGTACTAAACAATTAGTTCTGCCATTTATGAAATTACAATTAGTGTCGCGTCATCATTTCTTCAGGATAACACACGGATATCTTTGTATTTGTCATTGTTACACTTAGTTAGAAATTTATGGGCAGAATTATCAAGAGAAAACACACAAAATTATGGACCAAAATGCTGAAGTTGTGTAATATTCCTAGCCTGATATTGGCGGGTTCATTTCAGACAAAATCATTTATCTGGGCCTAGTTTCGGTTTACCTGAAGACCTAGTTGGCTTAAGACTGAGCCCACATAAGAAAATCCCACTTTGAATTTGGATATGATGTATCCCAACTATAATCAGTTATCAGTCATCCACATGAATAAAAGAAAGAAAGAAAGAAATCTAGTTCTTTCTAGTGACACAGATAGTAAGTACTACTTGGTGGAGATGAGTTCAATTACGCATTTGGCATCTTCAGTTGGCAATACATGCAATTGCAAACCCAGCAGAATTAAGCCTAAACAACAACAATTACACTCAAAGTCAAAACACAACAACAACAACAACTAGTCTTATCATAACATCAATGCATGTCAAAGCCTCAAGCAGCTACAAACAAAAACTTCTGCAACTAAAAGAAAAAGTAAAGCCAAGAGGTTTGTTTGGGAGGAGAGAAGCCATTATTGGTGCACAAAATTTAGGGCCGTGTTTAAGTAGCATACATAGTTTAGAGAGCATTTATAGAATTAATAATCCTAAATTTTATTGTTAGTCAAGTCCCACCTACAAAAACTAACTTCTAACGAAACACACATCATTCAACGTTTGACAAATTGGAAAATGCCGGTTGTGGGCATACCGAGACGATATCGAGCGGCTTCGGCGCATCCCTGCCGGAGCCACCGGTGGCGCCGGCGGGGCCTACCTGCTTGCCGATGATGAGGCTGGAATTGAAAGGAGAGGCCACAAGAGCCGCAATTCTCTTGCAAGCGTATTGCAAGTGATACAACAACACGACCAGATCATCTCCGGCGCCGATTCCGCCTTTGCCCACGTAATCCATCAGCGTGGAAACCCCATTTTCACCGCTTAAAGAGGCCACGGCTCGTGGAATTAGTCTAACGCCAACCCCAGAAAGAGATGAGAACGCCATTGATCCTCGTGTTCGTGTGTGATAAGATGTTGTTCTTGAGCAGGAAAACTGGTTTCTTGGTGGGAAAGTGTGGAGATTCGAGTGGGAAAATAGGGGTGGGCGTGAGGATGAGGATGATGGTGGGGGTGTTACCGTTGGGATGGGTTGCATATTATGTAATGAAAATGAAATAAATGGGTATATATAAGATTATATATATATATATATATAGAGAGAGAGAGAGAGAGTATAATAGTTGCGGAAGTTAACTAGAGTAGAAGGAACATTGATTGTGGGTTTTCGAGATTGGGAGGAAGAGGTTTCCGGATTCAGAGACAGCTGGATAAGGAGTTTTTGGTTTTCGGGAGCTTGGGGTTTTTTTTATTTATTGACTCGGGAGCTTGAAGTATTTGGAGGAGTTGCAAAATTGGAAAACAATCCAAACAAACAAAGGGAAAAAAAAAGTTGGGAAAATTTCGCTTTTTTTTCTTTTTTTCTTTTGTGGTAGGAGGGGTGGTTTTAAAATGATTGTTTTCGCTTGGGTTACTGATTTGGGTATATACTATACCCTGTCTAGAAAGATGTGATGCGAGGTCTTTGATTTGATTTGATCTTTTTTTTTT
>NW_010361528.1:0-472 GCF_000414095.1 Morus notabilis
TTGGCCCCAGAAAATGTCAGGCACAACAAAGTTCGGGTCAAAGACCCTCACCCCCAGAAGCAGCACTGCCTCTTTCTCCGGAGGAGCCTCAGAAGCCTCGGGAGCATCGGTAATGTCAATTAACGGCGTCGATTCAGCTCCCACTGCAGGGGTCTCCTCATGATAAGGCATCGGCGCCTCCTGGGCAGAGGATTCCTCGGCCGGTTACCTCGGTGGAACACCAGCGACATCGGCTTCGCTCGACGAGTCACGAGGCTTCTTCTTTGAGCGCCTCTTGTCCCCTGGAATGCGCAGCCTGAGGGTCCTTATCTCTGTGGCAGACAAAGCATAAGTAAAAAAAAAGAAAAAAACAACGTACTGCCGGCGGTAAAATGGAAAAAGTCTTTGATGGTGTCAGTATCGACCGGGTCAGGAAAGGATAACAGGATACCAGAATGCTCTAAGTTCTCCCGAGTCAAAAGGGTTTTGATGT
>NW_010361529.1:0-911 GCF_000414095.1 Morus notabilis
CCTTCAGACTCCAACCACTCATAAAAACCCGTTACACGGTCAAACCGCAGTCGGGCATAGCACCGCTCGAGAAGATCACCGTCGAGATCATCTATCACCTTCCACCTAGTTCGACTCTGCCCGACTCCTTCCCTTACTCCGATGACTCTTTCCTCTTGCATAGCGTCGTTGTGCCTGGTACAGCCACCAAAGACTACTCCACCACTTACGACGCTGTTCCATCCGACTGGTTCACCACCAAGAAAAAATAGCTTTTCACCGACAGTGGGATTAAGATCATCTTTGTCGGGTCACCGATCCTGGCACGACTCGTGACGGGTGGTTTGATGGAAGAAGTTAGAGAAGTTCTTGAGAGGAGTGACCCTAGTTGGGAGGCTGCTGACTCGGTGGACTCGGATGGGCAGAGTTTGCTTCATTTGGCTATCGTTGAGGGCCGACCTGATATTGTCAAGTTAATTCTTGAGTTTGGGCCTGATTTGGAGGCCCAGAGTCGATCTGGCTGTAGCCTGATGGAGGCTGCTTCTGAGGCCGGAGAGGCCTTGATTGTTGAGCTTTTGTTGGCCCGAAAGGCCTTCTGCGAACGATCTGAGAATTCTTCTTTCGGCCCAATTCATCTGGCGGCCCGAAACAGTCATGTGGAGGTGTTGAGGCTTCTTATACTTAAAGGAGCAAATGTTGATGCATTGACAAAAGATGTATTTTGTTTGAAAAAACATCTCATGATTTTCAAATCGAAAAATAAACAATTTATTTTTCGAATATGTGAAATTCCAAAATTTAACTCTTAAATTCAATTTCACATGTAACATTATTTTGCAAATTAATTTTGCAACTTAAATCAATTTAATGAAGCTCTTGCTGGAAAAGGGAGCGAATAAGGACATTAGAAACTACGCCTGTCGGACGCCCTA
>NW_010361530.1:0-583 GCF_000414095.1 Morus notabilis
CTAAACCCCGAACCCTCAACCCCAAACCCTAAACCCTAAACCCTAAACCTTAAACACTAAACTCCCTAAACCCATTAACCCCCTAACCCTGAACAATGAACCGTGAACCGTGAACCCCGAACCATGAATCCTGAAGCCTGAACCGTGAACCATGAACTCTGAACCCCGAACGCCGAAGCCTGAATCCTGAACCCTAAACCCTAAACCCTGAAGCCTGAACCTTGATCCCTGAACCCTGAATCGTCAACCGTGAACCCTGAACCCCGAACCCTGAACCCTGAACCCCGAACCCCGAACAACGAGCCCCGAGCCCTGAGCCTTGAGCCCTGAGCCCTGAGCCCTGAGCCCTGAACCCTGAACCCTAACCCCAAACCCTAAACCCTAAACCCCAAACCCGAAACCCAAAACCTGAAACCCGAAACCCGAAACTCGAAACCCGAAACCCAAAACCCGAAACCCTAAACCCTAAACCCTAAACCCTGAAGCCCAAACCCTAAACCCCAAACCCTGAACCCTAAACCCCAAACCTTAAAGCCCAAACCCCAAACCCCAAACCCCAATCCCCGAACCCCGAACCCCGAAC
>NW_010361531.1:0-2772 GCF_000414095.1 Morus notabilis
CACCTATCACCATCTTCACAGATCATGCCGCCCTTAAGTACCTTTTCTCTAAAAAGGATGCTAAGGCACATTTAATTAGGTGGATCCTTCTCCTGTAGGAATTTGACTTGACAATCAAGGACAAGAAGGGAGTCAAAAATGTGGGGGCGGACCACTTATCTCGTCTTGAATTTAATGATTCCGCCGAAGTTCCTACTATTGGAGATGACTTCCCCGATGAACATCTCTTCGCCGTCACTAAGATGCCATGGTATGCGAACATTGTTAACTACTTGGTGACGGGCGAGATTCCATCTACCTGGGGTGCACAAGACAAAAGGAAGTTTCTGGTCGAGGTTCGTAACTTTTATTGGGATGACCCCTATCTTTTTAAGTACTGCCCTGACCAGATCATAAGACGATGCATCCCGGATGATGAAATGTCTAGTGTCCTGAACTTTTGCCACAACGATGCATGTGGCGGTCATTTTTCTATGAATAAGACTGCCGCGAAAATCTTACAGTGTGGTCTCTATTGGCCGTGTGGTCTCTATTGGCCCACTTTATTCAAGGACACCAATGACTTCTGCCGTTCCTGTGAGAGGTGCCAAAGCTAGGTGCTTTGTCCCGTCGCCATATGATGCCCTTGAACCCGATTCTCGTAATGGAAATATTCGATTGCTGGGGGATAGATTTTATGGGACCATTTCCACCTTCTTATGGATTCCTCTACATACTCCTCGCTGTGGATTACGTGTCTAAGTGGGTAGAAGCCGTGGCGTGCCGGAACAACGATAACACTACTGTTGTAAAGTTCTTAAAGGAAAATGTGTTATCTCGATTTGGAACGCCGCGTGCCATCATCAGTGATCAAGGCACCCATTTCTGCAACCGTTCTTTTGAGGCTCTGATGCGCAAGTACGGTGTGGTTCATAAAGTTTCAACTGCCTATCACCCACAGACAAATGGCCAAGCTGAGTTGGCCAATAGGGAGATTAAGCAAATTCTAGAAAAGACGGTTAATCCCGATCGCAAGGATTGGTCTCTACGCCTTCCGGACGCACTTTGGGCATACCGCACTGCTTACAAAACCCAACTTGGGATGTCTCCCTACAGGCTTATCTTTGGAAAAGCCTGTCATCTACCTGTAGAGCTCGAACATAAGGCTTATTGGGCTACCAAGGCCCTCAACTTTGATCTCAGCGCTGCAGGTGTCAATCGGAAGCTCCAGCTTTCCGAAATCGAGGAGTTAAGGAACGATGCCTATGATAATTCCAGGATCTACAAGGCAAAAATGAAAGCGGCTCATGATAAGCAGATCCTGAGGAAGAACTTTGAGCCGAATCAGCGGGTTCATCTTTATGATTCCCGTTTGCATCTCCACCCCGGTAAGTTGAGGTCACGGTGGACTGGCCCGTTCATAGTGAAACGCGTTTTTCCCAATGGTGCTGTCGAGGTTGAAGACCCAACTGATGGGAGAATCCTTAAAGTAAATGGCCAGCGTTTGAAAAATTACTTAGAGCGGGTGAACCAGGTTGAAGAGATCATTCTCGACGACCCCGTTTACCAGTCCTGAGTAGTTTGCTCACATCTCATGTATCATATTTTCATTTTCTATTTTCTTCGTTTCTTTTTACATTTTTTTTATGTGTGTATTTTTGAATCATATCAGGAAGCTCAGGTTGTGCTCATACGTGGAAAGCTCATCGTCCAGGTGTCTTCTTTCTCTATTTTTCATAATTTTTGACACTGAGGACACTGTCTGATTTTGGTTGGGGGTGGTGAGCATATTCATGCGTAAGAGTGATTTTTGTCATGTTGATATTTGGGTTAAAATTTATGCAAAGTTGTCTGAGTATGATTTCAAAATGATTGGTTTGAGTCGATTTTTGCTATCTTGGGTACTAAGAAATGACTTCCAGAGTTTCTTTTTGCACGTGCTAAACCTTGTGGTAAGATGGATGTTAATGCATGTCAGCTAAGAAAATTCCCGAGTTTAAGTGCTTGATTTTTGGTGAGTTAAGAGAGTTGAGTAAATGACTTTTGAACCTTCATTGACCTTTTTGAGCTGGTAAAATCACTGTTAGAACATCATTACATGGTTAGTGGCATGCTTGGTGCATATGCTTGAGGGATGAATTTTGGGTTAGATAGGATTGATCTTATGTAATAGAGCCTTATTTCTTATGTTGATATTTGGGTTAAAATTTTTGCAAAGTTGTCTGAGTATGATTTCAAAAAAAAAAAAAACTGAGCAAGAGCAACATTTCACAGATCATGTAGTTTGGTGTTAATCACATTCGATGCTATATAGCTGTTTATTAAAAGAACATCTTTCTACATTCACTTCAGGTTGTCTCTTGCCAAAAAAAAAAAAAAAAGTAGTTTATTTTTCTATGCATTTTTGGCTCTTTGATCGTTTCTGTAAATTTCTGTTTGACTCGAATGAAATCTCAAAAGCTGGTTTGTGGTAAGAATGGTGGAATGTTCTAGTAGTTGATTAACCTATCTTTTGGTCAATGTTCGTTTGACTGTTTGTCCTAAATTTGACCTTCCTCACACTGAGCGTTGATTGTTCCGCTTCCAACTTCATAAGAGAAAACCTTTACACTCAAATATTTCCGACACCTATGAGATCAATGGAGTTGAGACTTTTACTTGGTGAATTTTTCAAAGCTGCATGTGTTATGGTCAGTGGTAAGAAGGTTATGGTTTGGAGCACACACACACGACTCTGGAGTTATGACTGAAATAATCTTGATAGTATCTTTTGACTTCTCACTCACAGTTTGT
>NW_010361531.1:2877-16278 GCF_000414095.1 Morus notabilis
TGATTAGTGCATGAAAATGCACCATAAATATTGCTTTTGATTTATATAATATTAAAATATTTAAGCTTTAATTAAACAATTCCATTATTTTTATTCATAATATTTTTAATTGGAATTTGTCTAGTTTTTACTTAATTATTTACTGTGTAAAAAACCTACAAAAAAATAAGCCATGAAAGCCATGTTTTCAATCATCCGGAGCCAATCCTCAACCGAGCCGCACCGAGCCGCACCGAGCCGTACCAAGCCGCACCAAGCCAAGCCAAGCCACTATCTCTCTCCGCGTGGGCCCCAGCTCTCCGCTTTTCCCCACTCTTTCTCGCGCGCGTCACCAGCACGCCGATCTCTCAGCGCACGCGTGTCTTCCACGCAGCCATCAGCGCGCGTCAAAGCGTTCCTCCGCGTGGGCCCCGCGACTCAGTGCGCCAGTCTGCTCCTTTCCTCCGCGTGCGACATCTGTCAACTTTGTCCCCTGTCTGACCATCGCCAGCTCCGTCCGCCCAATCTGCCCGCGACACGTGGCGTTTTTCCTCCTCACTACCAATCACGTTACGACACGTGTCCCCTTGGTGTTGAATCCGAATTTCTCCATCAATATCAGAAGAGATTGGCCAGATTTCTTCCCCAAATTAAATATATGATTTCTCCTAATTTATGTGTAATTTTATTTTGTTTCCTTTTCTTTTGTAATTTTCTAGTTTTATAATTTATTTCTTGTGAGAATGTTTTGCAAGATAGGCTAGAGTTTTCTTGGTGAGGTTAGAGATGAACTTCTGTTGAGTGACCCAATTCGGGGTTTTGATTCCTTGTGCTGTAAAGTTCAACATCTGAATGAATTAAATCTCATCTATTTTTCTATTACTTTTCAAAATATTGTGTCCTAATTTTTATATAAGTTCAGTCACGCTTTTCTTATGTAATTCTGTCATGCAATGTTTTGTTATTCAAATTATTTTGCGAATTGTCTTTTACTGCAATATTGTCATATTGATATATTGTCGATTTTAGATAACTTGTAATAATAATATTTCCGGAGTCAACATAGAGATTTAATCTATTCAGTTCTTTTATTTTGTGAATCAAAACTGAAATTGGTGAACGAAGCATTAGGGATTCTCGACACCTTACCGTTTTCTTCAACACAAATCTTTTCTCCTTTTTATTTTATTTGCAACAAAAATCTCAAAAACTCTCATTTTTCCTTAATTCAATTTTCTCTAACGCTCTTATTCTATTAGTCTTTCTTGTTATTTTGTTATCTCTCTGTGGATACGACCGCCCTTCTGTGCTACAATTGACCGCTTGTGAATATCACTTTTGGGCGTTAATCAGGCTGTCCTAGGTCAGAGAAGGGAGGGGAAGCCCTTTGTTGTATACTACGCTAGTCGAACTCTTAACAGCACTCAAATGAATTATTCAACCATTGAAAAAGAGTTGCTTGCTGTAGTGTTCGCACTTGACAAGCTTCGTGAGTACTTGATCGGTTCACCCATTACAGTCTTCACAGATTATTCTGCCCTCAAGTATCTCTTTTCGAAAAAGGATGCTAAGGCGCGATTAATTTGGTGGATCCTTCTGTTGTAGGAATTTGACTTGACCATTAAGGACAAGAAAGGTGTTGAGAATGTTATGGTAGATCACTTGTCTCGATTGGACATTAAAGACTCTACTGATGCCCCTGCCATTCGAGATGACTTCCCTGATGAACATCTTTTCACGGTCACTAAGCTACCTTGGTATACTCACATCGTCAATTACTTGGTGACCGGCGAACTTCCTTCTGATTAGAGTGCATAAGATAAGCGCAAGTTTCTCGTCAAGGTGTGTAATTTCTTTTGGGATGATCCGTACCTGTTTAAGTACTGTCCCGACCAAATCATGAGGCGTTGCATTCTCAATGACGAGATTCTTAGTGTTTTGAACTTTTGTCATAACAATGCCTGTGGTGGTCACTTCTCTATGAAAAAGACTGCCGTAAAAATCTTGCAGTGTGGCCTTTATTGGCCCACTTTGTTCAAGGACACTAATGATTTTTGTCATTCTTATGTGAGGTGTCAAAAGTTAGGTGCTCTGTCCCGTCGCCATATGATGCCCTTGAACCCAATCCTTGTGATAGAGATATTTGATTGTTGGGGGATAGATTTTATGAGACCTTTTCCACCTTCCTCTCGATACCTTTACATTCTCCTTGCTGTGGATTATGTTTCTAAATGGGTAGAAGCCGTGCCGTGTCGAACTAATGATAATGCAACAGTTGTGAAGTTCTTGAAAGAAAATGTGTTATCGAGGTTTGGTACTCCACGTGTTATCATTAGTAATCAAGGCACTCATTTCTGCAACTTATCTTTTGAAGCTCTCATGTGAAAATATGGTGTCATTCATAAGGTTTCAACTGCCTACCATCTACAGACTAATGGTCAAGCTGAGTTGGCGAATAGGGAGATTAAACAGATTCTGGAAAAGACAGTAAATCTCGACCGTAAGGATTGGTCTTCATATTTTCTTGACGCTATCTGGGCATACCGTACTGCTTATAAGTCCCCTCTCGAGATGTCTCCCTATAGGCTTGTCTTTGGAAAAGTCTGTCACTTACCTGTAGAGCTTGAGCAAAAGGCTTATTGGGCTATTAAAGCCCTTAACTTTGATCTTAGTGCTACAGGTATTCATCGCAAGCTCTAACTATCATAAATTGAGGAGCTGAGAAATGATGCTTACGATAATTCAAGGATCTACAAGGCAAAAATGAAAGCGACACATGATAAACAGATCCTGAGAAAGAAATTTGAGCCGAATCAGAAGGTGCATCTCTATGACTCCCATCTGCATCTCCACCTAGGTAAGTTAAGGTCGCGGTGGACTGGTCCATTTGTGATGAAACAAGTTTTTCCCAACGGTGCTGTCGAGGTCGAGGACCCGAGTGATGGGAGAGTATTTAGAGTCAATAGGTAGAGACTGAAGCATTACATTAAGCGTGTGAGCCATGCTGAATAGATCATGCTCGAAGCTCCGGTTTACCAACCTTGAGAAGTTTGCTTCCAACACTTTTGTATCATATTTTTATTTATTTGTTTCGCTTGGAGTGTTTTGTGTGCTTTTGTTTTCATTTTGTTTTTGTGTGATTTTATATTTGTTTGTGTGTTTTGGCGAATCAATTCAGGAGGCTTGGCATTGTTCCAATGTTCATCATCCAAGTGTTTTCTTTCCCTGTCTTCTTCATATTGCATCTATTTTTAGACATTGAGGACACTGTTTGATTTTGGGTTGGGGGTGGTGAGCATATTCATGCATGAGATTAATTTTTGTCTTGTTGTTATTTTGGGTCAAAATTTTTGCGAGATTATCTAGGTATGATTTCAAAATGTTCGGTTTGAGTCAGTTTTTGCTATCTTAATTACCAAGAAATGATTTCCAGAGTTATTTTTGATCACATGCCAAACCTTGTGGTAAGATGGTTGTTAACACACTTAGTTGAGAGAAATTCCCGAGTTTAAGGTTTTCATTTGTGGTGAGTTGTGAGAGTTAAGAAAACAGCCTTACCATTGCTTGACTTGCGACATTTGCTTGAGGGATGATTTTTGGTAAGAAATAATCTTTAGAATTGAGCCATGGGTTGTAAATATTTATCATTTTTCTTTTGTAATTCTTTCTAAAAAAAAAAAAAAAAAAAAAAAAACAAAAAAAAAAAGCAAGAGCATCATTTTATCATCAATGTTTACGTAGTTTGGTTGCACTCACGTCTTGTGCTGCATAGCAGTCAGTCAAAAGAATGCCTGACTACATCAGCTACATCAAATGTATGTTGTCTTTTGCCTTAAAAAAAACAAAAAAAAACAAAAAAAAACAAAAAAGAAAGAAAATAAAAAAAAGTGTGAGTATATTTGTTTGTATTTCTCGGTTCATTCTTTGTTTATGAGATCTTCCTTTTAACCAGAATGAAATCTTCAAAGCTTGTTTTTGGTTCGAGTGATGGATTGTTTCAGTTATTTGATTTGCCTATCCTTTGATCAATGTTTGTTTATTAGATTGTCCTTAAATTGCCTTCTCTCACTTGAGCGTTGACTGATTGACTTCCAACTCCATGAGTGAAAACCCTTTGCATTAAAATATTTCTGACACCCGTGAGGTAAATGGAGTTGAGACTTTTCCTTGGTGAATTTTTTGATGCTATTAGTGTTATGGACTATGATAAGAGGGATACGGTTTGGTGCACACAAACACGACTCTGGAGTTATGACTAAAGTAGTTTTGATAGCATTTTCTGATGACTTACTAATGTTTTGTTTGATTGTTTAGGTGATTTTGCTTGTTTTAAGTTGAATTTTCAGCTTGACATGATTTTTCTTTCGCTTGACTTGCTAGGGACTAGCAATAAGCTGGTTGGAGGTTGTGATAAGTGTATGAAAATGCACTTAAATTGTTCATAATTGCTAAATAAAAGAAGTTTTAATTAAATATTTTCGTGGAATTAATTTTTTGTGAAAGTATTTGATTTTAATTTAATTTAATTTGTTTGGTAGGGAAATAAGACATTTGGGCCAAAACTAAAAGAAAAAGAAAATGAAGCCCATCAGCAATCCGAGCCGTCCGCCGAGCCAAGTTCAGCCGAGCCGCGCCACTCCTCCAAGCCGCGCCACGTGGTGATTTTCGCATGGGACCCAGCTGTTCCCTCCCCCGGCGAGTCTCCTCCACGCGCGTGTCAGGCGGTTCTCCTTTCTTCTCCGCGTGGGTCCCACCTTGCAGCAGCTTTCCAACCAAGTCCCGCAACGTGTCCATGTGGGACCTAGCTGTCGGCCATTCTTCCTCTCAGCCACTCAGCCCGCGCCATGTGTCACGTCAGAAGCTAGTTTTTATCCGCGTACTCTAAGCGTCAGTCTTGGATGAATCGAAGTGTGCCACGTGGCGTTTTCTTCACCTGCTCTAGCCGTTCATGCACAATACTTGGGATTATTCATCAGTTTGTATCCGTTTGTGATGGTTTTTCTTCCCACCATAATCAACTTTTACTCACCAAATAAAGCCTTGTAAATTTCAATTAAATAGGAAAACATTTTTTGTTTTATTTTCTTTATTATTTTTGTTGCTGATTCTTACTTGTGGCATGACCTAAAAACTCTATAAATAGGGCCATTGTCAAGGTGATTAGGTTGTTGAATTTTAGTCTAAGTGTAGATACTTTTTCTCTTATTTTTGCCTTGCTTTAGTTCTCATATTTTCTCTTTAGAATTTTGTGAGAATTATGTGCAAGCTAGGTGAGAGTTCTTGGGTGAGGCTAGAGATGATCCTATATGTGTAGTAAGCTTGTTTGGGTTTTGATTCTCTAATGGTTTGTAAGTTTTATACATTTGAGTAAATAATTTTCTTTTATCATATTTCTTCCTCATATCAATATATTTTATTTTCAACTTTTATATAAATCTAGTCAACCTCTTTTTATGTGATTGTTGCATAATACTATATATTGGTAGGTATTGTTTTATGAGTAGTCTTTTACTCCAACCAGATAAACTACTACGCCCAGGAAAGTCATTAACTGTCATCAGCAACACAGCCCGCATTCGGAACGACGTATTTGTAGCAGCATCACGAACAACAACCCCTTCATCCAACAACTCTTTTAACTCATCCACAAGGGGCCTTAAGAACACATCAATATGCTTCCCAGGAGCATTACGATCAGGAATCAATAATGTCAACATCTTGTACGGGTCCTTAGTACATAGCCATGGGGGTAAATTCTATGCAGTCATAATAACAGGCCACATACTGTATGATAGACTTATATTCCCGAATGGGTTAAAACCATCAGTAGCTAACCCTAATCGAACATTTCTTGGTTCACGTGCAAATTGTGAGTGTTTTTCATCAAACTCTTTCCACTCCATACAATCAACTGGATGATGCATACGAAACTTTTTTTTCCCTTTTTGCTCTTCCAACGACTTGTACTACATACTTGAAAAGACTGCAAAGCAGTATTTTGCTTTCAAAACAAAGCGCAATCATACTTACATATATGAATTGCCTCGTAGCTCAGACCCAGTTTACTTAATAACTTCTTCACCTCGTAATGTGATGTATCCAACTCTTCTCCATAGGCATCTCCACTACAAACAATTTATAAAGTTTTAACAAATTTTATGAAAATGTTCACAAATTATTTTATAATAAGTATTTAACATTAGTTTATTTAATTATTTAATTATTAATATAATCCTAATGAAAACTTGTATCTAATTTTTTTAATCATTAAAGATATAATTTATTATTCTTTCTCATTACATTAGGTCGTCTATTTTTTAATCA
This sequence comes from Morus notabilis, assembly GCF_000414095.1. Classification (NCBI taxonomy): domain Eukaryota; kingdom Viridiplantae; phylum Streptophyta; class Magnoliopsida; order Rosales; family Moraceae; genus Morus; species Morus notabilis. The sequence continues at coordinate 9,181 of NW_010361531.1, forward strand.
TCACATAATCATCATTAAACACATTTCATACAAATTTCAAGCTAATTACCACATATTTCAATTTCAATTCTAATTTATAATTCACAATTCTAAATCCAAAACCACAAATTAAATCCAAAATCTAAAACAAAACCACAAATCATAACAAAAATGCTAAAATCAATTAACAAAATACCAAAATATTAACTCACAAAATCCAAACTCACAAACAACGGGGGTTGGATAACGGTAAGGCAGCAAAATGGGAGGGCGATGACGGCTGGAATAAGGGGCGGCGATGGCCGGATTAAGGGGCGGCGAAGGTGAGGAAGAATTCCACTTTTTTGGACATTTTCGTAATATTTTTCGCCACAAATGAAGGATTTGAAGAGAGAATGAAGTATTTAAGCTTTTTTCGGATGTTTTGGACGGTATGTGACGGTTTTGGATGGAGAGGAAGGAAGAAAACGGAGAGAGACGTCGGAAAAAATGGAGGAAACCAATCTACGACCGTATTTATACAGGTCAGTTTTTACGACGACAATATGTTGTCACAAAAAATATTAAAATGTCGTCGCAGTTGTAAGATAAACGACGTCGTTCTTCTTCACATCATTAATATTTCAAAGAATATTCTTGACAAATATTCCCGTTCTTTTTTTTGCGACGACAATGTTAAAATGTCGTCGCTAATACTTTTCAGGAAACTGCCAAAGTTTCCGCCTTTTTTTGGGAAAATTAAATCCCGCAATTATTTGAGACGACACTATTAAGAAAGTCGTCGCAAAAAATAATCGTCCTTGATAGAATCTTTTGGAATATTTTTTTGCGACGAGACGTGTGGACAGAATTTTCTGGAACCATTTTTTTGTGACGACTTTCTTTATGTCGTCACAAAAAATAGCAAATAATGGACAAATTGGGGCCAAAATTGTTGGCGCCAGATTGGTTTTTGCGCCATTCACTTTAGCGATGACATGTCGTCGCAAATCATTTGTCAATTTTAGCGACGATATGTCGTCGCAAATATTAAAATTTAATACAACGACATGTCGTTGCCAATAGTGAATGCGACGACAAGTCGTTCAAAAAATTTAATTTCTTTTTGGTGACGACATGTCATTGCTAATACCGTAATTTTAACAACACGATAAATGTTGTTGCTAATAATACAATGACATGTCGTTGCAAATAGTGAATGCGACGACAAGTCGTTCAAAAAATTTAATTTCTTTTTGGTGACGACATGTCATTGCTAATACCGTAATTTTAACAACACGATAAATGTTGTTGCTAATAATATCGTCGCTAATAACCCTTTTTGTTGTAGTGAATAGACGGTAGCAACTAAAATTACATTCCAAAGTTTCGTTTCTGCTCCCAAAAACTTATAACTTGTATTAAACTAATATTGGGCATTGAGAGTTGAGCAAATTGTCTATTTTGATGCAGATTACAAGAATTTTGGGGGTCCATAATTGAATTGCTAATTCTCTTCCTAAGAAGTGTCATGCAACAAGCGTTTAAGCATCGATGATAATGTTACTTTCTCACCTTAAGTTGTGTCAGAAAGATTATCTACGGAGAATTACGAAAGAGAAGAGAAGAATTGTGTTTCTGGAGAAATCCTGTAATCACTCATTAACCAAATTTATTGTACAGTTATCACAATTTCAATACTAGTAACTATTCTAGCACCAACCAATCTAGAAATAACACGTGTCTAGAACTCTAACAGAATCTGCAACAGAATAACAACTAACCAATTCACTAGCTCAACACTATCGTTCTCTCAATTCCAAACAATGGAAAAAAAATCATATATTTTCCGTACATTCTCTTAATAACGGAAAGAGAATGAACTCATTCTTCAAATCTTACTTTTTCCTACTATTTTACGAGCAACCAAACTCGGATTCTACATAATCAAGTTCAGAATTACCTAAAAGATGATTTTCCATCCGTGCCCTTCCGAACAAGGTGTCCGAGGCCCTTGGTGGTGAGCGGTAGATCCGTCCGTACCTTGGATGATCAGCTCCATAATCTGCAGAAAGTTAATCCGAAACAAAAAAACAAAAAAAAAAGTTTAGGAAATGAGAACTTATATGAACTAGAGAGAGAGAGGGAGACAGAGAGAGAAAGCGCTCTGAGAAGAAGGGCCCCTTTTGGAAGTTTAGGAAACTTTTAATTAATAAAAAACGTTTGGGGGACCAAAACGCAACTTTGTATAAAGTTTAGGGACTAAAGAAGAAATTCACCTAAATTATATTTCCTCTGGTCCTCGCGCCTTATTCTCTCTCACTTACTTCCATTACATTCTCAGGTGCTTATAAATAGCAGTCTTCACCGAGAATATTAATTCCTCTTTCACGCGCATTTTTTTTTTTTTTTAGTTTCCTGCTAAATCATCTCTCACGCACTTGGCTCACAACTCAAGAGCTTTGAAACAGGCATCATGGAGATAGACTTGGCTGAGGAAATGGATGATCAGGTAACAGCTCAAGATTTCAATCCTACTACTCATGCTCTCTTAATGGATGATCATTTCAATCCTACTACTCCTGCTTCTCAAGATTTCAATCCTACTCTTCATGCTGTGATCTTTACTTGATGGAAAAGTTAAAAAAGATCAAGAAAGTTAAATGTCTATGAATAATTATGGGTTTTATACTTAAATTCTTGCCTATTAATTACTACAAGAATATGACGACTTCACTAATAGCAATGGCGCACAAAGATGCTACCAAGGAGAACATGGCTTCGTATCTTTCCGATGTGAGACAAAAGACTTAATCTTTTTCCTAAATTTATGGGAGTTTTTCCTTAGGTTTTTCCAACTTCATGGGAGCACTTTAAAGAATCAATTTCTAATTCACCCGTTCATAATTTTGAGCATATAAATATATAATTTTGATCTCCTCACAACGGAAAATGCAAATCCAAATTGAACCATCAACTAACGTGAAGTGGATTTTGCTTAAAATCGAGCCTCAAAATAGTATCTTAAGAAAGGGGTTTTAAGCTATTTTTCCAACATATCTCTACATTAGCTTGTGGTAAATAGTTGTTCTCTTGTGTTTAACAGTATGTTTGAATGACAGGGAAAAATAAGCACAGTGATTCGAGGCCCACAATACACCCCCGGGACACGCCCGTGGCGCCCCCAGGACAATCCCGTGGCACCTCCAGGGAACCCCCGGGGCAATCCCGGGGCACCCTCAGGACAACCCCGTGGCACCGAAATGTTTGCATGTCTCGGGTCCGTTTGCAGTCGCAGTGGGAAAACATCCGTTGCAGCAGAAATTATGCAGAAAATAATGTTTTCATGAGTTTATGTGATCTAAAAAGTTTTGAACCATTACATTAATTGGTGATATGTTTTCATACATATCTGAACACTAATTAGCAATAGATATAACTATTGTAATAGGTGTATTAATCTATGAAAAGATACATTTACATTGAAAAGGTACATTTATGTGAATGGTTGTAATGTTTAAAGAGTATGCGTTCATTCATGAAATGACACATTTGTCTTTATTAATTCTTCAGAAAATTTACAGACTTAATTCATGTTCTGGAACTCAATATTATTGCTAGAGATTATGTTTAAAGGTTTGTTGTATCTTGGGGTAATTTACCATTGAAACTCATTAGTAAACTTTGAGAAGTGAGGGAAATGGATAATCAGGTAACAGCTCAAGATTACAATCCTACTACTCATGCTCTCTTAATGGATGATCATTTCAATCCTACTACTCATGCATCTCAAGATTTCAATCCTACTCTTCATGATGTGATCTTTACTTGGTGGAAAAGTTAAAAAAGATCAAAAAAGTTAAATGTATATGAATAATTATGGGTTTTATACTTAAATTCTTGCCTATTAATTACTACAAGAATATGACGACTTCACTAATAGCAATGGCGCACAAAGATGCTACCAAGGAGAACATGGCTTCGTATCTTTTCGATGTGCGGTAAAAGACTTTTATATTTTTCCTAAATTCTTGGGAGTTTTTTCTTTAGTTTTTCCAACTTCATGGGAGTACTTTGAGAGTCAATTTCTAATTCACCCATTCATCATTTTGAGCATATAAATATATAATTTTAATCTCCTCACAACGGAGAACGCAAATCCAAATTGAATCATCACTAACATGAAGTGGATTACGAACCATGATTTGAACCATGATTTGAACTATAGTACCAATCTTCATACCAAACACCCCATTAGTGTTGGACTACATTGACTAAACCTTTGACTTTGGATTTGACTTTCACACCTTGATAACCAAGTGTTTGTTGATTCAATTACCATGCCCCTATTTATTTCACTAGTTTAGTCTCGTTTAATTCAATTTGAACAGTGAGAACAGTTTAAATTGGCATTTGGTAAGCATACAGTTTGAATTATATTCACCGTTTGAACTGAGTTAAATAGCCCAACTTGAATTTAGCTCCCAATTTTTGAACAATAAAAAGTGCCTATTCCCTCAGCTTTTCACACCTACCAAACACAACTTTAAATTTTATTCCATGTTCAAATTAACATTTTAATTATACATCTAAACGTCAATTCAAACTACAATTTAAACCACATAGTTTAAATTTTTCTGTTCAAATTAAAAATTTCAAACCAATAAAATTCAAACTAACGAACTAAATGGGAGCCAAGTTATTTTCTCTTTTTTATTTTCCTTATTACAAACAAAAGAATACTAGTACGGTTTTATAAGAAATTTGCAGGAACATGAATTAACAAAAATTAAAAAGACAAACGTAATTCTGAGAAGCAGCTAAGATGGGGAAAGAGAAAAAGAAAGAGTGACTGAGTGAGACGTCAATTATATGCATATATTAGATGATATTGGCTAATGACTGATCTTTTAGGAGAATAGTAAAAAACACACTAGCTAATATTATATGAGACCATTTTTATATTTTGGGAAATCCAATCTATTGTGGGAAATAAATATCAGGGGGGAAATTATATTCCCTAATTTTCTATTAATGCAAATGCACCCCTAAATTTAAGTTATTATCTTTTATTACAGTTATACCCTTACACTGCTACAGTTGTGTTGTATATTCACTGCAAATAAATCCTATCAGCCCTATTTTCTGGAAAAGCGTTAATCCAATACAAAACTTTGTGCATATCAGATGTCATGATTCTTTTTTTATTCGTTTAATCTTCCAGATGCGTTAAGTTTCAGTATACGTTCAATTTCCAATTCCAAGTAGACTAACAAGCTTTTAAATACAGGGATGAATGAATACATAATGTTTACTTTTCATTTTGTTTTGTATTTTTCTTTCATGTATTATGTTTTTTCACTAGATCTCAGCAGCAAATTAATGAAAAAACAAAAATAAAAATAAAAATATTTGCATCAGTGCAGTACAAATTCATAAATGACATGTTTACTTATCTGGAATATGCCCAACTTAAGTTTGGAATTGAGAAATGACATTAATAATGTGATGTCCCTCTTACAGTGGTAGAAGAGCAAGCAAGATCGTTTTCCAGCATTATCCATTATAGCACGTGATATTTTAATAACTCCGGTGTCCACAGTAGCATTAGAGCAAACATTTTGTGCAAGCAATTGAATTCTTGACTATAAGAGGAGTAAAATGTACTCGGATATCTTGGAGGGCTTAATGTGCGTGAAAGACTGGGAAGATACAAGAAGATGAAAATAACATTATATAGATGATACACTTCTAGACTATTTTTCAAACGTAGACACACTACAAGAAAAAGGGGTTTTTACGACGACAAAAAGTCATCACAAAAACCCGCATGTCGTCGCAAATAAAGTTTTTTGCGATGACGTATTGTCGCAAATTTGTCGGCGTAAATAATTCGTCGCAAAAACGTTTTTTGCGAAGACATAGTATCGTCACAAATGTATTTGTGACGACAATCGTCGCTAATACGTTGTCACAAATTTCTCATGATACGATTCATTTTTTGCAACGACATTTCAAATTGTCGTCACAAATAATCTTACTTTTTTGCGACGACAAGTCTAAAGAAGTCGTCACAAAAAACTGAAATTAATTTTTTTTTATAATTTTTTAAAAATGGTAATTAATTAATTTTTTAATATTTTTAATTAAATATTATTATGTTACATACTGAATAGAATTTATTATGATACATTAATAGTGAAATATAAATTAATATTAAAAACAGTAAATCTAAACAAATTTATGAAATATATTATGAATACTACATGAAGTGCATATATAATGTTAAAAAAAAATAAAAGTCTAAATAAAGTGAAAAAATAAAAAGGTACATACAACGAAACTAATCATCTAAGTTTTCAGCATTACCAGCATCTGAATCATCATCAAGACCGTCATCATCTGAAGGAGGCAGAGGAGCGTCTAGGTCAACTGGTTCTAGACGATCAATCGTAGGTAATTGGATGTTGGGCTGCATTTTAGCCACCAACTTTAACACCTTCACCTGATTCTTATAAATCTTAACTTGTCCCCGATACGATTTCTTTAAATAACGACCAAACCGGGGTTAGTGACGTGGAGGCTTGTTTAGAAACTTAAACCTGTTTAAGAGAATGATTAGTATATAATGTTGCAAACGTTATAATATATATATATATTTTAAATTCAAAACATCCAGGTATTTCCAAACAAGCCCATGCATTCAAGAGAAATTTAATTTCAAGAACGGTGGTGGAATTTCCAACCAAACCAGTTTAAAACCACGTCCCTGGTATCAAGTCAGGAATTCCCACAGGTGTTTAGCATACATGAATATAAACAAGAGTAAATGTGACATCAACCACATTCTAGTAATATTTTAAGTTTACAATCCATAATCTTTCATACATGCCTTGAGATAAGGGATTAGAGGAAATACAACTCTTCGCTTTCCTGAAACAAGTCCACGTCACCGGTAATAGCTACCTACTCCGCACTACTTCTGGCGTCGCCTAGAGGGGTTTAATACATTTGAAAACAGGAAAAAGTGAGCGAAAGGCCCAATAGGATATAATTTTATAAAGCATTTAAAATAAAGGTACTCACGGTCCGAAGATATACACCCGGAACCGATCATCCTTTTTTTTTAAAAAAAGGAAA
>NW_010361531.1:17023-22654 GCF_000414095.1 Morus notabilis
TAACCAAAATCAAACTTTCTCAAGCTTAAAATTTGAATCAAAGAGTGGGTTTCAAAGGGTTTTACCTTAAATCAGTTGCTCAAGCTTTGTCTCCCTCAATTTATCTGTTTTTCATTTTTTTTTGGTGATTCTCGGCCAAACTGCTAAGAGAGAGAGGGAGAGAGAAACCCGGAGAGAGAGAGCAAGGGAGAGAGAGAGGACGATGGCGGGAGGAAGCCCGGAGAAGGAGGTGGCCGTCGATGGAAGAAAATAGAGAGAGAGAGGGGGGGGCTGCGCTGGTGCACGGGAAGAACCAGAGAAGAAGAAGAAGAAAGAAAAGAAAAAAAAAAGAAAAAAAAAAAAGCGGGCGGGCACACGGGAAGGGAAAGGGGGAAAAGAAAAAAAAAAGAAAAGAAAAAAGAAAAAGAAAAAGAAAAAAAGACGAAAAAGAAAAAGAAAAATGGAGAAAAGGGAAAATGTATTAAATTTAAGTGTGTTTTCTAAAAATCTTTGGGGTGAAATTATAAATACTGAAAATAACTTAAACATGTTTAATTCTAGAGGGCGTTACATTCTACCCCCCTTAAGAAATTTCGTCCCTGAAATTGAAATTTACCTCACGATATGAACAGATACGGATATCGTTCCTGCATCATCGTTTCCAATTCCCACGTTGCTTCTTCAACGCCATGGTGTTGCCACAACACCTTCACTAACGGTATCTCACATTGACGTAGGCTTTTCATCTTCCGGTCAAGAATCTGTACGGCCGCTTCTCGTAAGTCGTGTCACACTGGATCGGCACGTCATACCATTGCACAATGGCTTCTGGATCAGGTTGACACTTTCGAAGCATTGAAACATGGAACACATTATGCACGTGAGACAATTCCGGAGGAAGATCAAGGCGGTAAGCAACGACACCTACTCGTTGTGTGATCTGAAATGGCCTGATGTACCTCGGTGCGAGCTTCCCTTTCACACCAAAACGAGTAACTCCTTTGCGCGGTGAGACTCTTAACAAGACAAAATTGCCCTCTAAGAACTCTAAGGGTCTACGCCTCCTGTCAGCATAACTCTTCTGACGACTCTGAGCCGTTAACAGTCATTCCCGGATCGCGGCTATCTTTTCATTATTCTCCTGGATAACATCCGGTCCAAGGGTCAGTCGATCTTCTGACTCAAGCCAACAAACTGGCGATCTACAAGGTCTGCCATACAACGCTTCGAATGGGGCCATCCCAGTGCTACTCTGATAACTGTTGTTGTAGGCAAACTCAGCTAAATGAAGATACTTCTTCCAGTTTCCACCAAAATCTAGAATGCAAGCACGAAGCATGTCCTCTAAAATCTGAATAACTCTCTCAGATTGTCCGTCGGTCTGAGGATGAAATGCGGTGCTAAAATTCAGTTCGGTTCCCATGGCTTCTTGGAAACTTCTCTAATATCTAGCGTTGAAACGAGTGTCACGATCTGATGTGATAGGCAACGGAACTCCGTGAAGTCTGACAATGTGCTCCAGATACAACTCTACTAGAACTTTCCTGGAATAGTCGCACGAAAGGGAATGAAGTGCGCGGACTTCGTTAACCTATCCACACGACCCATATGGCATCATGTCAATGTTCAGTCCTCGGCAATCCCATCAGAAAATCCATCGTAATGTGTTCCCACTTCCATCCAGGAACAGGAAGAGACTGCAGTTCTCCAGCAGGTTTTCGATGTTCAGCCTTGACTCGAAGACAAGTCGCACATTCTGACACGTATTGGCGAACATCCTTCTTCATACCTCTCCACCAATACTGCTTTTTGAGGTCTTGATACATCTTGGTACTCCCAGGGTGAATAGCGAACCTCAATTTGTGAGCCTCGTGAAGGATTGTCTTCTTTATCTCATCCACTTGAGGAATGGTAAGGCGATTCCTGAAGTAGAGCGTTCCATCTTCCCAAATATTCCATTCATCCAGTTTTTCTCCATTCTGAACTCGAGTCCAAATTCCTTGAAGATGCGAATCCTGCCATTGGTTCTGCTTGACTTGCTGTATAAGGATTGGCGTTGAAACCAAATTGTACACCATAGCTTGGTTAGAATCCTCATAATACTGAAGATTATAATCACCTACAATTGCACTCCGTTTCTAATCTTCCCATGCCAAAGATGCTAGAACTCCTGGAGTCTTTTTGCTGAGAGCATCTGCTACTACGTTGGCTTTTCCAGGATGATACTGCAATGTGAAGTCATAATCCTCCATGTATTCCATCCACCTTCTTTATCTCAGATTTAAGTCTTTTTGAGTGAACAGATATTTCAAACTCTTATGATCAGAGAAGATCTGGAATTTTACTCCATAGAGGTAGCATCTCCATATCTTGAGAGCAAAAATCACTGCTGCTAACTCTAGATCATGCGTGGGGTAGTTCTATTCATGTGGCTTCAGTTGATGAGATGCATAGGCCACAACCTGTCCATTTTTCATCAAAACACACCCCAAGTCCTCGTCTTGATGCATCAGAATACACCTCGTACGGCTTATCGCTATTAGGAATCATCAGAATCGGCGCACTGGTTAGCCTAGTCCTCAGTTCTTGGAATGCATGTTCACAATCAGCATCCCATTCAAACCTGACTTCCTTTTTAGGCAACCGCGTCATTAGAGCAGCAATACTCGAAAAATCCTTTACAAATCGTCGATAATACCCCGTAAGTCCTAGGAAGCTTCGAATTTCGGCAACGTTCTTCGGTCGTTCCCATTGTAGCACCGTTTCAATCTTTGAAGGATCCACTGAAATTCCTTGTCTAGATATAACATGTCCAAGGAACTTGACTTCTGTCAACCAGAAATCACATTTCTCCTTCTTTGCGTAAAGTTGGTGTTCTCGAAGAGTCTGGAGAACGATCCTCAAATGTTGCTCGTGCTCTTCCCAAGTCTTTGAATAAACCAGGATGTCATCAATGAAGACTATCACAAACTGGTCTAAATATGGGCGGAAGACTCGATTCATCAAATCTATAAAAGCGGCGGGAGCATTCGCCAATCCAAAAGGCATTACTAAGAACACATAATGCCCATAGCGAGTTCTGAAAGCTGTTTTTGGTATATCATCTTCCTAATCTTCAACTGATGATACCCGGATCTCAAGTCAATTTTTGAGTAATATTGTGATCCTCCCAGCTGATCGAACAACTCATCGATCCTCGGCAATGGATACTTGTTCTTCACGGTAACCCTATTCAACTGTCGGTAGTCTATGCACAACTGAAGGGATCCGTCGTGCTTTTTCGCAAACAAGATAGGTGCACCCCACAGAGAAGTGATGTTCCTAATGAATCCCTTTTCTGCCAACTCTCTGAGCTGTTTCCTTAGCTCTTTCATCTCCACAGGCGCCATTCGATACGAAGCAATAGAAATCGGAGCCGTCTCCGGAAGTAAGTTGATGCAAAACTCGATCTCCCGATCAGGCGGTAAACCAGGCAACTCATCAAGGAATACATCCGCATATTCATCAACCATGGGGACCTCAACATTCTCCCCGGCGATACCGGATTCACCCTCTAATGCCGAAAGGAATGAGAAACAAGCTAAATTCCGCCGTCCTCCGACACTATGCCTCAGTAGTCGTTCTTCTGTAACTGGGTTAACACCTCCATGATACGTTACTGTTGTGCCAGAACCAGTAGTCAAGGTGACTCTCATACGGTGGCAATCAACAATCGCCCCATATCTTGACAACCAATCCATTCCCAGCACCACATCAAACTGATTCATGGGAAGGATTATCAAATCTGCCTTTAATTTCTCACTTCCAATCGTGATCACACACGACCTACATACACTAGTCACCTCCATACATCCCAATGGAGAACTTATAAACATTGAAGTCTCTAAGTCATCGGGTTTCAAACCCAAAATTTTCACAAAAGAAGTGGAAACAAAAGAGTGCGTAGCACCAGTGTTGAACAAAACTCGTGCAAAAGAATGTGAGATAGGTACCATACCCTCGACGACTGGGTTTCCGGCATGAGCTCCAGAACTTCCCCCGGCCATGGTATGCATCTATCCCGGTGCTTTCCCTTTTCCTCTCTCATTGTTGTTAGGTCTCTGGTTTCCAGGTCTGTACTGTTGTTGCGGCGGGGTAGACTGTACCAATACGAAAGCCTGTAGCCAGAAATAAGAGTAGTTCGGCGGACGGAAGATCGATGCAGGAGGAATTGGCATATGGACAGGCAACTGGGGTTGATAGAAAGGCGTGAACTGTGGAAGTGTGTCTTGACTAGGAGCAATACCCCTTTGAGTCTGCGGTAATTGCTGGGTCTGTTGGTTCACCAGTTGGCCCATGAGAGGACAGTTCCTCTTGATATGCCCTAGCTCCCCACAATGGTGGCACTTGAAGCTATAGGGTCCACTCTTCCCACTTCCCGAAGAGCCACTGCTACCACTAGGCACTCCCCCACTACCTTGCCCTTGATCACGGCTTTTTCTGTTATTCCTTTGAGGTCCTCCTAAAGTTTTCCCTTAAACTGCTCGATCCTGGAGGAAGGCGATGTACTCTTGTTCAACAGAGATGGCTGCAGCAACCAGGCCACTGTAGACTCAATACCTTAAAGCTACCACTGATTTTTGGATCACACCCTTAAGACCTTTCTCAAACTTTAGGCACTTCATGCGCTCCGATTCAATCAAGGAGGGAGCAAAATGGGAAGAGCGCTTCGAATTGTTCCCAAGTCATCCCCTCTACATCATGCATTCACCGGATATGCTTCCACCACGCACCTGCAGGACCTTCAAACTTAAAAGCTGCAAACTCCACCCAATACTCATCCGGTACTCCCATGGTACTTTTGAAACTTAAACCTGTTTAAGAGAATGATTAGCATATAATGTTGCAAACATTGGAATTTCCAACCAAACCAGTTTAAAACCACGTCCCTGGTATCATGTCAGGAATTCCAAAAGGTGTTTAGCATACATGAATATAAACAAGAGTAAATGTGACATCAACCACAGTCTAGTAATATTTAAGTTTACAATCCATAATCTTTCATACATGCCTTGAGATAGGGGATTAGAGGAAATACAACTCTTCACTTTCCTGAAACAAGTCCACATCGCCGGTAATAGCTACTTACTCCGCACTACTTCTGGCGTTGCCTGGAGGGGTTTAATACACTTGAAAACAGGAAAAGGTGAGCGAAAGGCCTAGTAGGATGTAATTTTATAAAGCATTTAAAATAAAGGTACTCACGGTCCGAAGATATACACCCGGAACCGATCATCCTTTTTTTTTGAAAAAAGGAAATACTCACATAATAGAATATGTATGTATAATGAAAGTGTACAGCTCATCATACCACTAAACAAGAAGCGGTAAAAATGTCTGTCTAATGAAAAGTGCAGAGCCATAATTCCACTAAACAAAAAGTGGATTCGTACGGGTTTCGGGACCTGCCCCCAAGGATGCGATTCCCACATCCCGATCTCTGAGGCCACCATGCATTGTATCATTCCTTAAAATATTTCATTTTAAGAAATGATACGCTTTGAAATCTCATTTCCAAAATCATTGGAAAACTTAATAGCATTCTCATGCTATTTCTTTAAAATCATTTTCTTTAAACATGTTTTGTTCTAAAACATTTTCATTGGCCAAAAT
>NW_010361531.1:22690-37737 GCF_000414095.1 Morus notabilis
TATCTTAGGAAGTATTTCTCATTCCTAAAACGAATTAAGTTCAATCATGTTTAATTGTTTCCTATTAGTGTGCCTTGACTCAAATCCAAGTTTCACAATAATTTTATAATTCAGTTTAGGGGTTCTTTAAAAATTAGAATCCAATTCATAGGTTTGGTTTTCCTATTTAATTTCAGTTTAAAAACAAGTTTCTAAAGAAATTTCGGCAGCATGCCGGCATAAATAGGAAAAATGTCAAACCTGCAATTCAAGTTCAATTTCAATATATATTCTCCAGAATCCATCAAAATCAGTTTCTAATCAATTAAACAAGTCGAATAACTAAAAACCCCCAAATTTCATTCGATTCCAATAATAACTGTTCAAACTCGAACCCTAACTCAAAATTATTCAAATCTAACTAAAATCAAACTTTCTCAAGCTTAAAATTCGAATCAAAGAGTGGGTTTCAAAGGGTTTTACCTCAAATCAGTTGCTCGAGCTTTTTGTCTCTCAATTTATCTGTTTTTCATTTTTTTTTTTGGTGATTCTCGGCCAAACTGCCGAGAGAGGGAGAGGGAGAGAGCAACCCGGAGAGAGAGAGAGGACGCCGGCGGGAGGAAGCTCGGAGAAGGAGGTGGCCGGCGGTGGAAGAAAATCGAGAGAGAGAGGGGGGGCTGCGCTGGTGCACGGGAAGAACCAGATAAGAAGAAGAAGAAAGAAAAGAAAAAAAAAGAAAAAAAAGAGTGGGCTGGCGCACGGGAAGGGAAAGGGGGAAAAGAAAAAAAAAGAAAAGAAAAAAGAAAAAGAAAAAGAAAAATGGAAAAAAGGGAAAATGTATTAAATTTAAGTGTGTTTTCTAAAAATCTTTGGGGTGAAATTATAAATACTGAAAATAACTTAAAGTCCCTTGATTAATTATGAAAATCAAATTAGGCACACTAATAATCCACAGTTTAGCATAATTAAACATGTTTAATTCTAGAGGGCGTTACATATAGTAAGTAATAGTAAAATTAAACAAATTATGTATAAAAAATCATCAAGTTGTAACAAATCTATAATTACTTGAAATTTGTCGGCGGAGAACCTATTGTAACAACGATCCCAATGAAGTGGATTCCTCATATTATTCGGGAGACTGTCTCTACCATAGCGTTTGAAGTGGCGGTGCAGAGAACTTTTCCAGTCCTTGTAGCACTTTGCTGCCTCCTTATCAACTACGGATATTAGAATACCGTTCTTATAGTTGTAGTCGATGTTAAACCAGTCTTTGTAAAACAATTTCACATCGTTAAAACGCATTGTTATGTTTAACTTTAGTATAAACTATCCAAATTATTAAGCAAAACAAATACCAGCATCCGGTTCTGAATTTCCTCTTGTCTATGTCGCTAATGTCTTTCTCATCCCATGTTTTACACAAGGACATGGTTTCTACATTTTACACAAGGACAGCTGATATGGCCACTGGAAGTTTCATAATTTTTGGCGACCCCAATAAAAGCAGATAACCCATTCCAATATTGATCTAACAATCAGTTCCTCAAATAAATCAAACTTTTATCAATCGGCATTTTAACTATACATAACAACAGACATAACAATTTATTAATGTGTTTAATTAATTTTAATTTTACTCTTTATTAACACAATTAAATTTTATTAATTAAAGTTTGTTAAAGAACTTATTAAAATTCTCGTTTTCTAACTAAATTTCGGCAGTATAACGGCTTATTTTTCTTATGATTTAAAAATTTAAACCTGCAGAAAAACAACTTTAAAAGATTTCAGCACACCATAGCTGCAAGATGTGCCACCCAGAACAAGAATCACAAACATATACTAAATTTCAACAATATAAGAAAATCATAATTTAAATATCAAATTCATAATCCCGAATTCATACAACCAAAAACTACAACAATTTTGAACTAAAAGTACATTAAATATAAAAAACTTACAAAGTTCAAACCCACTAAATGGGGGCTGAAAATAGCGGGATTACGTCGAAGGAATCGGACAAACAGCGACGAAGGTGAAAACTCAAACGCCTACATCAAATTGAAACATCGAACATAATTTTCAAACACTGAAAAGAGTAACATATAGACACAATTCTTGATTAATCAATGCAAGTTTAAATTTTCACATTCTTCGAACCATAAGAAATGACTAAACTCGAACAAAAATCCATAACAAAATCCCCAATATTCAACTCCTAGAGCATCAAAATTCTCGTAAGTCAATCCAAACACATACTCGATAAGCGAAATAAGAGCAATAAAATTTTCTCGGACGTGCACGTTTGATCTTCCATTTTCTCGGCAACCAAACAAAAACAAAATTTACAAAAAGAAAAAGAAGGAGAAAACCCAAACCTCTTCGAAATCCTGGTGGGGAAGAGAGAGAGAGAGAGAGAGAGAGAAGGGAAGAGAGAGAGAAAGAAGGGAAGAGAGAGAAAGGGAGAGAGAGAAGGGAAGAGAGAGAGAAGACGGCCGGCGGCGGGGGCGGCGAGGGGAAGAAGAGGCAGAGAGAGAGACTTAGCAGGAGAGAGAGAGAGAGCGTCGGGGGAAAATGAAGAGGAAGAAGCTAGGGTATATTAGATCAGACTTATTTGCGACGACATTGTCATCGTAAATAAAGTTAAAATGTTGCTGCAAATAAGTAACAGCTGGCAATTATTTGCGACGACATCATGTCGTTGCAAATAATTTTAAGTCGTTGCAAATAATTTTAAGTCCTCGTGAATAATCATTTTTCCCACTTTTAGTTTTTGGTGAAATCTTTAAAAGATTATTTGCGACGACAAAGAGAAAGTGTCGTCGCAAATAACCTGGGATTATTTGCGACGACAAGTCGTCGCAAAAAATAGATTCCCTTTGGCGGCAAAAATCCGTACCATTGAAATTTTCGCGCCAAAATTATTTGCGATGATATTTAAGTTATTAGCGACGACATGCTTATTTTATTTAACGGGGAGTAATTGCGATGCAAATATTGTATTATTTACGACGACAAATGTCGTCGCAAATGGCCTTTATTGTTGTAGTGACATAACAAAATCTTCTGGAAGCAATTCGGCCACAGTGTAATTTAATTATCCTTGTATACTGCACTCTTTTTTCTTTGCTAAGATTTTGTCATGATCTCCCCATGGGTTTTACTTGGCAAGATTTTTAATGAGATAGTCATTTACTTATAATTATTCATATTATTTCAATAAAATCATATCTTTTTGGGATATATGATTTATTTCTTCTTTTTGTCTTAATATGATAAAAAATGTGAATCCATTGCAATCCAGTCGATCGCTAGTAGAGAAGTAGTGAGCCACCGATCGACTGGTGATGCCTCTATCAGTCGCCAACCCCGGTCGACCGGTGCATACTCAACGGCCATAAATTAGACCGTTGAGCTTCAACAGGTTGAAAAGGGCCAGAGCCGGCCCTTGAAGGGTCTGGGCCCGGGCTCGGCCCTAGCTCTTATGGAGAAGGGCATGGGCCTGGGCTCGGCCCTAGCCCTTATGGACAAGGGCCGGGACCAGAGCTGGGCCTAAGGGTCTCTCTTCAGGCCCGGCCCAAACACGACCCTGTACTGTACAGGGCCGTACCCGGCCCCGCCCAGGCCTAGGCCCGTGACGGGCATGGGGTTAGAAGGGCCGTGCCCCTTTTGACACCTCTAACTATAATTTATCAATTTTAAAAGATTATACTATTTACTTCATTAAGACCAATAAAATATGCTATTTTGTGTATTTTCTCTGTTTTTAATTACCTTTATTTATTATAAATTTACAAATAAAACCTATATATGTATATAATTTAGCTTCTTTTGAAAAAAAAAAAAAAAAAAAAAAAAAAAAAAAAAAAAAAAAAAACCCCGGGCTTTTTCCCTTTCCCCCCCCTTAAAAAAAAAAAAAAAAAAAAAAAAAAAAAAAAAAAGAGAACCCGCGTAGTTTGCTCTGTTCAGCCCCATTTGGTTATAACTACAATCCTGTGTCTCCTATTTTATTAGGGAAAAGTTACGTGATCATCTTTAATAATAATTTTAATTTAATTGTATTTATTTTCAGTTTAGGAAATCTGAGAAATTGAATAGCTTTATTAACTTATCACGCTAATGTTTGATTGTAATTTATATTTATGTAAAGCTTGTTAATTGTACTTTTTACTACTTAATTTTCCTCTCAGTTTTATTCTCTCTCTCTCTCTCTCTCTCTCTCTTTTCTTTTTTTTTAAAACAAAAGCTAGTTGCTCTCAGTTTTATGTTATCTTCTTCCTTTTGTATTCTTTTTAATTTTCGATATTTCTATTGAACACCATATTTAAAATACGAATTGTTCGCCCTTCTACTATTTGTTTCTAACAATTGAAAAGACAATTGTTTACATAGAGCCACAAATCAAATATGATAAATTCTATCACTGCGGCTTATTGGAAATGGGGTATGGTGGATTTGCAGTCACATATTTGAGTGTTGGGTTTAGGAATGTTTTATGAGAAGGCTTGTTCTCTACTTGTCTAGTACTCAAGTTAAGAGTGTTTGAGATCAGACCCCTTACCTTTACCACATTCTTAGGACCTTTGGTAAATTATTCTTGTTATGCTAACGTCAATTACCGATTCGCTGGACTTTTTTCATTACATAAAAAGGAAAAGTTTCCTCTCTTAATATCTTTTAATTCTAAGACTAATCCCTCAAACGGTTTCTGAGATTTAACTTCAATCGTTTTAGTCTCTTACTTTTAAAACGTCTCACAATTTGTCATGAGATTTTACTCTATTTCAATTTTGATCATTCCGTTAATTACGGATTAAATATTTAACGGAATATATGTATTTAGGGACCAAAGTTAGAAGCAACTAAAATTCAGGGATTACATGTGAAAATTAATGTTAAGTTAATAAAAAATTCAGTCAGAAAGTAAGACTCCTTCCCTTATTAGCCAATTAGAGTCATCGGACAGACGTTTAATCAAAAAAGTAATATGCTGTAGCGAAAAAATAAAAAAAGCCCTACAAAACTAAATTAGAAAATTCCTAAAAAAAGTTCAGAAAAGAAAATGAAACTATATAAACTAAAATAAAAACCAAAAACCCGAAAAATTAACATGACACATTAATATTAATTTGGCAAACAAAATAATTTGTGCACCACCATTTAAGATTCACAAAGATGTTTCCATCAAAAGAAAAAATATTAACAAAAGATGTATGTTAGTAATTTTATTTTATTTTATTATTATTATTTTTGTATATTACACATCCAATCCCTCATAACATACATCTGGGAATACGGATACTGTGCACCAATTTTATTATACAAATGCCTTGTTCATGTATCAAGCCCTCACAAACACAACAGGAAGCACAGAACCATCTAAGGCCAACAACCTTTTCCCATTCTCTACCAAAGCCTCGGCTGTCCCACAAACAAACTTGCAAATTGGACATACTCCAGTGGGGCACCATTGAATATCTGTAGATTCCTTTATCCTCTCTATTAATCCTAAAGTAGTTAATTACTTGCGCTCCCATCATCTCCGGTGCCGATTAGTCTCCTCCGTGTGATTGGATTTCTCTCAGCCAATTGATGGGTTGTTTTCCAAATTCGATGCTGACCCAAAAAAAAAAAAAAAAAAAAAAAAAAAAAAAAAAAAAAACAGCTGGCTCGCAACGGAGAAGGTGAGAGGGGTTCAATATAAATAGTCTCATCCTCCTCAGTTCATTTCAAGCATTCCAGCGGCAAGGAATAGAGAGAGCTGCTGAGAGAGTATTTTGTGTGCCTACAAAAGTGTTTTCTTTGTAGAGAGTTTGGATAAATTACCATACTTGTGAGTGTGAGAAGTTTTTGTTAAGAGTATTTCTCAAGTTATTGTTAAAATTTGAGAGTTTGTGGTATACCTATTATTATTATAGTGACAGTTATTGCCATGATTCTTTCTCTTTCAAATTGAAAGGTTTTCCATGAGATAAAAGTTTTAGTGTCCATTTTATTCTTCTATATAAATTAGATCCTGAAGGGGCCTTGGAATTTTGTCCACATTCCTAACACCAATTGCCATGTTGTCGACGGAATGCAGACCGCGGAAACGGAGAAGGTGATCTTTAGGTCCCTAGACTCCCTCACCACGTCTTCTTCATCGTCAAATGGTGCAAATATGAGGGGATAATCTTTAGGGCCCGAAACGTTTTCCTGCCCGAAATACTGCCGGCGCGCAATATGACTCATTGTGGTCGATCAGGGTGAACTGCATGCCATTGTCAGTCATGGCGGGCTCGATATAGTACTCCACGCCACGTTTAAGTAGTTCAGGGATCTTGGGCTGTGGCTACTATGGCCATGGATGTAGCCCAAGATTGCAATGTTGAGCTTCATTTTTTGTGGGTTCTAGTCTCTTGCTGTCAGAAACCACACCAAAGACAAGTAATGTGTTGTGTATTGAGGAAACAAGTGATAAGGTTTTGTGACTAATTGTTCTTAGATGTTTTTATTAATTTCTTCTCATAGTTGGTAAAGATAGGCTCTGTTCATTTTACCGATTCGAATTTAGAATTTAAGTTTTGATACAGTAAAAAACTTTCAGAAACAATTACATCTAATTTTTTTATTATAATAAAAAGTTTTTACATAAAATCACATCTCAACTCGAATTAAAAATTTGAAGTAGGTGTTTTTATTAATTTCTTCTCATAGTTGGTAAAGATAGGCTCTCTTCATTTTACCGATTCGAATTTAAAATTCAAGTTTTGATACAGTAAAAAACTTTCAGAAATAATTACATCTAATTTTTTTACTACAATAAAATTTTTTTACATAAAGTCACATCTCAACTCGAATTAAAAATTTGAATCAGCGAACTAAACGGACTCTATATTATAGGTATATGACGTTGTGAAGTGTATACATGACAAGAAGAAATGGTTGGTAAATAAAAGTCCACAAGTCTTATCCATTAATGGAGAAGTAACTTGTACCGCAAGTGTTTATTACCTTCAATTAATATGACCATGCACCATTCATGCATGATTGTGGTCAATTGTACTCGTATGCGTGTTTCATGTTTGAATAATAAGATATAGTTGAGTCTTCAAGTATTAACGAAACGCCAGGAGTGGTTGGTCAAATTAAAGTTATCCATTTATTTTCCGCATAAATTAATTAAAGTCAATTGTCTTTACGATGGGACACGTATTTGAAACTTCTTCAAAAGGTTATTGCAGGTATACTTAAATAAGAAAGTCTTGTCTAATTAGGATTCTTATTTGAGAAAATCAGTTAATATCTAGGTACGGATAATATATAGAGTCACCACAAAAAAACGAGTAATTACTGATATAGCGTTGGAAACATTAACATTTACCGGCACTATCTCAAAACGGTGACGTCAACACGTTTATTTGGTCATTTATCAGGGTGCTTTTGTTGACCAAAACGTTCTTAATGCCTACGAGTGTTGGGAAGTTTTTAGTAATTAAGGGTCGTTTAGTTCGCTGATTTGAGTTTTTAATTCGAATTTAGATGTAATTTTATGTGAGAGTTTTTTACTGTAGTAAAAAAATTAGATGTGACTATTTCTGGGAGTATTTTACTGTAGTAAAACTCGAATTCTAAACTTAAATTGATGAAATGAACGAGACCTAAATTGCCGACGTCTGTGTCGGATAGTTTATGAGATTCGACATGTAATTTCTCGATGCTATGTGGCGTCAGAAATTTGATCGCAAAAAATTTCCCAACGCTTGTAAGTATCAGGAAATTGTTTGGAAACGGGAAAAAAAAAAAAAAAAAAAAAAAGATACCTTCTTGACATGATGAGGCGTAAGAAATTTTTAGTATTTGAACGAATTTGATTTTCGGATTTTACCATTCTCTGAAAATTTTTTCCCTTAAAAATTTATCTCCCTCCAACTTCCTCAAATCTCATAAACTTCCAAATAGGAATCATTGAATGGAAATATTTTATACTCTCTCTCTCTCCTCTCGTATATGAAATTCTGTTTGAGTATTCTAGTTTAGCCATATTGCTTTGAATTTTTAAGTTTATCTGTTATTACATTTCGCATGAGAAATTTTTTTATGGGGATTTCTCACGAGCTTATTAAGGTCGACAACTAATTTACTTATTTGGCAGAAATATTTAAACCAAGAAGTAAACAACTCAATTGGTTCTTTTTTTTTTTGTGTTAATTTATGTTCCCGTCGATTTTTTTCCTAAAAAAAAGTTTACAACTTATGTTGGTTTTATTTTTTATTTTTGAGTATAACTGATGTTAGTATTTATTTCTTATTCTTTTATTTTATGTTTTTATCCCTGCACTACTTTTCTTATTATATTATTTTACCGTTTGAGAAACCTACCCATAATGTTGAATAAATAAAAAGGTATAAATATTTTTCCTGATGTGATTTGAATTTCAAGTCTCCGGTTAGATTGCCTAACTAACTACAAAGTTCAAAAACCTCACGTATCACATGGATAGGCACGACTTCTTTTTTTTTCTTTTTTTTTTCTTTCTTCCTTTTTTCCCTGTTGATAGTCCATGAAGAAGCACTGCGAAACATATTTAAATATTATTGGTCTTTCAATTTCCGTAAAGAAATTAAAGTTGATCCATACATGAGGTTATCTTATAATTATAATTTGGTTGAATTAAATATATTTTGTTTTATCTATCAGCGGGATAAAAAAAAATATATATATATATATATATATAATAGAAAAATTTTTTTTTTTTTATAGGGGGGGAAAAAAAAAAAAAAAAAAAAAAAAAAAAAAAAAAAAAAACATAATAGAAGTTGAAGCCAAAATCACTTTTGAGGTTTCTACATTTTTCTTTCAGATGAAAATTTGACAAATAGATGCTCTTGCGATTAGCAATTGTATTATTGTTTGCTAAGGAACTTTTATGGTATAGACTGCATTTTTTCTTATATATTGTGTAAAACTTGTTGTTGCAATTGTTGGACTAAATTTTCAAGAGTTTTATTTATGAATGTTCACGTTAAAAAAATTGCAACGTGCAACATACATTTATTTTTAATTATAGATAAAACTGCTAAAAAGTTATTTGAACAATATGTACTACCAGAAAGAGAAAAACACAATGCTTACTGTGTATAATAAATTCATTAGAGATAAAATTATTTTGGTACTATGTGATATAACGAAACATACTTTTATTATCATGTATTTTTTATAATATTAAAATGATAACTCGACGTTTTTAAAAACATCTTCTTAGTACCCTTAAACTGATTTTAAGACATATAATGTCCAAACTACCATTCTCTTTAATTAAATAGAAACCAATGTTTTTTTAAAAAATCTGAAAATATTTTAAAAACACTAAAGTTTTTAAAAGAAAATAAAAATAATAAAAAGTTCATGATTTTTCTTAGATTTATTAGTTTTTGGTTAATTAAATAGAAGGGTACAAGGTCATTTTACATCTAAAAAATCAGCTTCAGTATACCAAGAAGATGTTTTTAAAACCATTAAGGTATCATTTTAATATTATAAAAAACACAGGGTACCAAGAGCATGTTTCGATATAACACAAGATACCAAAATAATTTTATCCCAATTCTTTAATTTCTAAATTTGAGTTCTTTTTTTTTTCTTTTGAAAATAACAAACATTGTAGATAAGTTCCTCAAAACAATAGGGATGGTAGAATTTTGATCACACATCTTATAAGACCATCTCTAATGCAAATAATAATGCTAATTGTATATTTGGCATCAAAAAGTATAATATGACATGTTATTTTCATTTTTGCTCTAATGCATAATGTTATTTGAAATACTAAATTTATTTTTTTCTGATAATTATTAAACTTTGAAAGTTGTAAAAGTAAACTTTTATTTTTAAAAAAAAAGTTAGAAATGAAAAAGTTACAATAATTATATAAAAAAGTAAACATTTTAACTATTTCTACATGCTATATATGGTGGGAAATTTACCACAAAATAGCATATGAGAAATTTGCACAACCAATAGCATTGCAATATTGAAGAGTATTTTTTGCACTCAATTAATATTGCATTAAAGATGTTCTAATGATGACTATTGGAAAAAGGTTAATGCTTTTTAAATAACAAGCCATGTAACCTCTTCCTCTCTTACTCAATTAGTTCTTTGTGCTGTAATTAAGAAAAAAAAGACCTACCGAAAGAATTAAATAAAAGCCATGCAAGTTAAAATATTTTAATTTGTATGACATGAATTGAAAGTAATAAAAATAAACAGAAAAATGGAGACATATGAGTCTAATTCCTAGCACTAACAAGGTATACGTAGAACTTTTAACATCGACCGCACATAGCGACACCTAATAAGTTATATGTTTAAAACTAAATGCATAGGGTATGAAAAAAAAGGGATGATTAACAAATACAAAAAAGAAAGTTTCAAACCTCTTGACTAGTAGAACGTTGGAAACAAAACAATGTGGAATTGGGGTAATCAACGAAATCAATGAAAACTGCACATAGTGTGAATGTTAACGTGCCTGTGGGCGGGCCCGTATATACGTAAGCAGAAAAATCAAAATTACATTTTCCAAAACTGTTTTCTCATATGATTTCGAAGCTTCCGCGATTATTGATAATAGGCAAAGAGGGCATGTTTCACTAGGCAAGACGTGCGTACCTGGTGTATAAATTAGAAAGTAAAAAGACATATTTGTTTGACTGTATTAAAATACTGTATTATATAATAATATAATAATATAATATTTAGTGTGGCTGTCGTATTGTATAAGTTAATGTGAATAGTAAATTAATAAGTTCTATATCGTATTATTAAATACAGCTTATCTGTATTGTATTGTGTTATTTTATATTAGATTTATGATTCATATTGGAGTTGAGCACGACTAGAGGTTTGGGCCGACATGGAGTCTGTCGGAGCCTATAATTGTTTAAAAATTAAGGGTCACAATGCGAATTTATATTTTTTAAAAATTATATTTTTATCCCCTCAATTTTATAAATTACATTTTGACTTAATTTATTTTGACCCCAATTTTTTTTTTTTGTAAAATTATATTTTGATTCCCAAATTTTGAAAAATTATATTTTGATCCTAGATTTTTTTAAAAATTACATTTTGACCTTAAAATTTTAAAAATTTTACATTTAGACGCCTTGTGCAATACGTCATGATACTAAATACCGTATTGTATTATAACAATACAACATAATACAACACAATACAATACACTTATGCAATACAATACAAGCTACCAAACATGGCCTTAAAATTCACTTTAGTTAGTTCTGACATTATTTTCGCTTGTCTCTTTGGTTCCTAACATATCTCTGGTTTATTAATTTATAAATTCCAACCATTTCCTCGTTTCAATCAACAATATTATACTTAACATACACCAAGCCTTAATTTGCAACAATTATGATATCCATTTATGTTCATCGAGCATTGGCAAACAAAACGAATTATAATTTGCACATATAACAGTCACACAATAGATCAGACCAGAAATAGCAACGTAATTTCATTAAAAAAATAATGAATAAATATTTATTTATTGATACAAATAACAATGTAAGAATAGACATATACAAGAGATGAAGTCCTGATCAATTAACAAGCGTATGCTCACATGCCTGCTATTATATAGCTACTACTATATATAGCTTTATTCAAAATTCTAATTTATTCACTATTAATAGACCACATTAATAAATAATATTACTAAGATCACAACCTCATTTCCATATAAGACTACTATTTAATTATATTGTAGCTCGCTCAAACACGACAGGGAAAGCAGCAGTTTCGTTCAACGACAACAACCGCGTACCATTCTCAACCAAAACATCGACATACGCACATGCGAACCTGCAATAAGGGCACAGTTGAGTAGGACACCATCTCAAGCCATAAGAGCCATTAACCAGTGGTTCTTCTTCCCCTTTGTCAACCGAAAAGTAGTTTAGAAAACTCGCGTTATCTCCCGTCCCAATCAATCTGGTTTCGGTCACCAGATCGACCTCGCCGACCTTCCACACCGTCGACTGATTACACGTCGTGTTCCCGGAGAACTCGACCTTGAAATTCCTCAACTCTCTCACCACGCTTTCTTCCTCCATGTAAGGCGAAAAGGTGACGGGGATCCCGCCGGTTGAAGTAGCATTTTCTTGACCGACATAGAACGGGCACGAGCCATTCCGGTCAACCAGGGTGAAGTTGCCGCCATCTCCGGTGACGGCGGGCTTGATGTAGTACTCCACACCGCGGAGGAGAGGCTGGCCGGAGGTGTCGAGGACGGCAACATCGTCAGCCGTGGCTGCCATGCCACGAGAAGCCATGTGCAGATAACTAGGGTTCCGGTCAGCTTCATGGCAACAGAGATATAAGAAAATATTTGTTTTGTTTGGTTTCGTTATTTTGGATTTTGTGATGAATTCTTATATGTGGCAACAATAGCACATGGTATTCATTAGTATTTATAGGACATGGTAGTTATAAATGTCGTGGGTGTGATTAGAATATTGTAAATTTTTTAGATGAGATTTATGGACCAAATTAGATTTGGAATCAAAGTCTATGGTCAAATTGTACAACGGAATTTTACGTGCCGTGTGGGTAATTAAGGGTCTCGTTATAATACATACTTCTTAACTTGGCCAAATTTTGGAAAAAAAACTGCGTTTGAAGAGTTGGCGGCGTGAATATTAGAAACGCAAATATGAAGATATATACATATATATATATATATATATAGTCAAGAAATTAAACAAATGGCATCATAATAACGAAACTGTGAATTTTATTGGCCTTAATTGTCATAAGATGGGCACTGTTAAAATTACACGTCCGCGTACAATTGCGTCACGGCAATTTGAAACTTCTTTGCCATGTTACCCTGGAGCTCTACGTCTCTAGGTAAGACACAGGTACATGGTCAAAACTTTCCATCTCAAAGGCCATTTCAACTTCTTTGACTTTATTTATTCATTATTTTTTTAGGGAATTTTGGTCTACCAGGTAATGTTAGTTTTTTACTATTAGATAATGTTAAAATTAAATCATATTAAAAAAATACACAGAATAAAGAATTTCATAAACAGATTTAACGGTTGAAAATAGTTGAAAATAGAGAATACTGATCATTTATTTTTTTTATCCTACCGGAGAAGTTTTTATTTTTTATTTTTTAACTCAACTGTATTAATTCTTGTTTTTATTTTTTAAGTAAATGAAAAGAAAGGGTCAGTGGCGGAGGTAATATAGGGCGGAGTTGGGGGCTGCTGCCTCTACTGTAATTTTCTGAAAATATATATATTTTCTAAAAATGTTTAGTTTTATTGTTTTGCCCACATTCAAAATCAACTATTTCAAAGGATGCCCGCACAAAAATCTCACTAGTTACAATTTGAGAACAAAAGCCCAAAAACCGAGAACAAGTTGCTATGCAAAAATGTCTGCTTTCTTTTTTTTTTTCTTTTTTTTCTTCTCTGTTTTTTTCCACTTATATGTATAGTTTTTATTTTTTCCCTTATATAGATACTTCTCTTAGTTTGAATTATTGCTAATGCTTTCGACAACTATGGATGGTCTTAATCGCACAAACAATTTGCATTAACATATACATTTATTTTGAGAGGTTTATTACAATCTTTTGCTAAAAGCGTTTATAATTAATATATACTATTGAGAATTGAGAAATCTCTATAAATCTGAGAAGGAGAAAAAAATGAAAAAATGCAGTTGAAACTTTGGAATCAATGCCAAAGAAAAAAAATAGTTAAGAAGCTAAGTTTTGTTTATATTTTTCTAAGATATATGTGAATTGTTAAATGATTAAAACTAATTATTTAAACCCTATTTAACAGTAATGGAGAAATATTTCAAAATAAAGTCTAGAGACTACACTTGCTTCAAAATGAAAAA
Source organism: Morus notabilis (assembly GCF_000414095.1). Classification (NCBI taxonomy): domain Eukaryota; kingdom Viridiplantae; phylum Streptophyta; class Magnoliopsida; order Rosales; family Moraceae; genus Morus; species Morus notabilis. The sequence continues at coordinate 36,594 of NW_010361531.1, forward strand.
GCTACAAAATTTAGTAGAGTGGAAACAACTTTGCATAACTCCCAACAGTTCCTCGGTCGAGGCCTTCAATATTAATGTATTGCAATCTTAATGTTTCGAGACCAATTACTTCAAAGCAAATATATGTAAAAGATTCATTATCTTCCTCCAAAACATATTTTTCCATCAAGTCAATTTGAAAAATAAGTGGTTTGACGAATATCCGAATTAGTTATAAGATAGCATATTAAAAGATGTTACATTTTGTTTATGTTGTTATCTTTTTAAATCATGCAATAATGGGAAGCGAGCAGGTGTTGATATTCTCGTGGGCAGAGGATCTTTTTAAACTATACATATTTTTCCTTGTTTGAAGTATTGTAATATACTACAACAAAGTAGTTTTTCAGCGATGACTCTTGTGGTCGCTGATAATATCACTACAACAAATATGCCCATTTGCGACGACATTTGTCGTCGCAAAAAGTAGACTATTTGCGACGACATGTCGTCGCAAATAACTCCCGTTTAAAAAAATCCACATGTCGTCGCTAATAAATTATTTGTCGTCACAAATAATTTTACCGCGCAAATTTCGATGGCGCAGATTTTTGGCGCGAATGTAAACCACGTTTTACCGACGACAATTGGCCATATTTGCGACGACTTGTCGTCGCAAATAAGTTCAGATTATTTGCGACGACATTGTTTCATGGTCGTCGCAAATAATCTAGTTGACGAGCAAGTATGGGCGGGAAAAAAAATTTATTTGCGACGATGTTTGTGTTTTTTGCGACGAAAATGTCGTCGCAAATAATTTTTTATTTGCGACGACATTTTAAATTTATTTGCGACGACTTTGTCGTCGCAAATAAGTGCCCTAAATTAATCTCCTCGCCTTCTTCTTCTTCATTTTCTCCTTGCCGCCGCCGCCGCTCCCGTTGCCGGCCGTTCTTCTCTTTGTTCCCTTCTCCCTTCCCTTCTTTCTCTCTCTCTTCCCTTCTTTCTCTCTCTCTCTTCTTCCCCTCTCCTTCCGCCGCCCCCTGCCGCCGGCCGGCCCTCCCCTTCCCTCTCTCCCCTTGTCACTCTTCCGTGTTTTATCTCTCTTCCCTTCTCTCTCTCTCTTCTTTCCCTTTCTTGGCGCCGCCGCCGCCTTCTTTCCGTT
>NW_010361531.1:39882-110451 GCF_000414095.1 Morus notabilis
CGTTATATGTTCTGTATGATTTTTCACTTTATTTAGACTTTTATATTTTGTTGAACATTATATATGCACTTCATGTAGTATTCATAATATATTTTATAAATTTATTTAGATTTATTGTTTTTAATATTAATTTATATTTTATTTTTAATGTATCTTAATAAATTATATTTAGTATGTAACATAATAATGTTTAATTAAAATTATTAAAAATTAATTAATTGCCATTTTTTTAAAAATTGAAAAAAAAAATTATTTAAGTTTTTGTGACGTCATTTTTATACTTGTCGTCGCAAAAAAATTTGAATTATTTGCGACGACTTTTTGAAATTCTCGTCGCAAAAAATATTATATCACGACAAATTAACCAACGGTGTATTTGCGACGACTGTCGTCGCAAAAGAAAAATGTCGTCGCAAATATATTTGCGACGACACTGTGTCGTCGCAAATAAAGTATTTGCGACTATTTTTTTGCGGCGACATATCTGCGACGACATGTCGTCGCAAAAAATACTATTTGCGACGACATTAGGGTTTTTGCGACGACTTTTTGTCGTCGCAAAAATCCCTTTTTCTTGTAGTGTATCCAAGTCGTCACTAAAAGAAAACAATCAATATGACAGCATATCATCGCCAATTAGTTGTCGCTGTATATCCGTTACTGAATATAGATTTACCAACGACAAATAGTCGTCGCTAAATACATATGTAGAAAGACAAATTGTGGTCGCTAAATACATATGTAGAATGACAAATTGTCGTCGCTATATTAAATTCAGAACCTTTATCGTTGAAAAGCGGTCAGAATTTCATTCCATATTTCACTGTTTTATATTCAGTGACGACATATTTCAAAATTTTAGTTGCTAATTTTTTATAAACAATGCATTAAGGAAATAATGTAATCAACTATTGATGAGTTATATACTGTCTATTTTTAGGATGTAAATATACTGTCCATAAATAACTTTATGTATTTTACGCACTTAGTAGTAGAGCACTAACTCTCCTGATCATGTACATTGTATATATTATTATTCTCTGCTAATGAAAAGTACGAAAAGCCATTTTCTTCAAACTCTACTCTTCTCAAAATCACATACAATGATGACTTTTTGAAATTAGTTGTCGTGAAAAGTTTTTTATTTTTAAATATATTTATACATAATAATTAGCAACGACTAATTTTAAAATAGTTGTTGCTGAAAGTTGTTTTTTTTCTAAAATTTTTTAATACTTTTTAATTAATTTTCTAGTTTTTAATTTATTATGTAAAATGTAATTTAATAATTAGATTTCATAAATTAGTCATAGTATTAGAAGTTCAGATGACGTACTAATATGCAAGGAACATTAATGTCTGAAAATATTGTATCTAATACACTAAAATAAAGTAACAAGTCTCTAAAAACAAGAAATAACATCTAATTGGCCCCTAAGTTTGCGGCATCATTGTCATCGTCGCCGTTGGCCGATGATGGTAGTGGTGGTTGAAATGCACGTGGCGGGGGAGGGACATAGATGTTGGCTCAGTTGAGGCGCGTGTAGACCTGTTGAAACCGTTGAGAAAGCTCCTGGTAATTGGGCTGTGGCGGCTGATGCTGACGCTCAGGAATGGGAAACATGTTCCTCTAAGAGAACGTTTAATACTTTTAATTAAATTTTATGACATTTTCTAATAATTTTTATAAACATTTTTAATTAAATTAATACAATTAATTTTATGACAATAGTTTTTACTTTTTTATTTAGAAATATTTATGGTATCATGTACTTTTATTTCACCAGTGAAAATAAAAAATGTATTTTTTAAAAATAAACTGCGAGAGAAGGAGAGCTGCATCAAGTTTACTAAGAACATCCCACTTAAATTGACACGTACTCAGAAAACCATCCATCACTAAGCCCTACCCGAATATCATTAAAGTAAAAATGTCTTTTGAATTGCTTATTACTGGTGAAAAGTGAAGGTTTATTTGTATAACGTACAAGCACTTATGGGATTTGGCGGCCTCCTATAACAACTCATTTCTATTACTCTTCATCTTTTATTATTATTTTTTTTCAAATATCAATTAAATTAACTTTTTTAATTACCATTAAACTTTCTGCAGTTTCCAACCGCCCAAAACAACACTCCTATTTACTGAAGAAATAAATTACACGAATTGTGGCTTATCTTTTTGTATATGAAGCCAAGTCATATTGTTATATTCTTAGCCAAAAAAAAAAAAAAAAAATTTTCCTACTGTTTATTTATTCAATTTTATTTTCATTTTGCCTACATTTTATTTTCTTTTGAATTGGTCAAATAGTAGTTTTGAATAAATAATTCACATGTTAGCATAACTTTAGATTTGGAGTAGCAGTTGCAATTACTTGTTATTTAAAGCTAAAGAATAACTTTTAAAAATATATATATATATATATATATATATTGATATAAATAGTTGGCATGTTACGGGAGAAGGAGAAAGGAAGAAGAAGATTGGTCCAATTATAGTAAAAAAAACAAATTTATTAACACTTTTTAATCTTATATCAAGAGTTAAAAAGACAATATTGAATCAACATTTTTTTTGGCCGCGAGATTTTGATCTAACGGTTTTATTAGCGTACTTCACTGATGTAGTAAAAGTGCATGCTCCACCATAAAAACTTCCTTTTTATTTTCATGCTGATCACTTTTATGTATTTAACTCTGAATCCTAATAAGCTATTCTGTATGACTTGACAACTCCACATCTTTTATTTTGAAAAGTGCTTCATATATAAAAATAAAATAAAATAAAAAGGATAAATACCTAAATATCCATTGATTTGTGACTAAGAATTCAAGATCATAGGACTTGAATCCGATCATTCATTCAGAATGTCAGACAATATGATTTTTATTAACCAGTTTATTCACAAAAAAAGTCAGGAAATTAGAGATTAATTACACGTCGATTCCATCATAATATTAAGAGAATTAAAAAAATAATAATTATAAGAAGAGCGACCATTGTTATTTCATTTTTATAAAGATTTAACTTCCTTAAATATTGTGTCACTAACATATTTACATTCTAACCATCCTAAATGGAAATGACATTTCACAAAAAGGAACTTTCATTGCGCAAAAATTCACTCAAAAATCAAAAAACCTGCCCATTCCACCAATCCTTCTACCCAGACTACGCCGCCAGCCCAAATAGTGCAATTCATCGCTCCATTCACCGCCGAATGCCGCCGTCTTGTCCATAAATCTGTGAAGAACCTCAAGTAAATTTCATTAATCTTCTCCTTTTTATATAAATCTGAGTAATATGGATGTTGTGTTGATGTTTTTTTGGTAAAATTTGTTAGGTTGATGATGAAATTAGTTTAAGTTTTGTGGTTTTGAGTATTATAGATGTTGCGTTTTTATTGTTTGTCTTGAATTTGCTAGGTAGATGATGAAATTTATTTAGGTTTTGTGGTTTTGAGTTTTATGGATGTTGAGTTTTTGTTGTTTGTCTTGAATTTGTTTGGAGGATGATGAAATTTGTTTAGGTTTTGCAGTCTTAACTAATATGAACGTTGGGTTTTTATTGTTTGTCTTGAATTTGTTTTGTAGATGATGGAATTTGTTTTGTAGATGATGAAATTTGTTTAGGTTTTATGATTTTGAGTAATATGGTTTTTAGTATTATAGATGTTGGGTGTTTGTTGTTTGATAAAATTTGTTAATGTTAATGATGAAATTAGTTTAGGTTTTGAGATATAGAGTAATATGGGTGGTGGGTTTTGTTGTGTGTTTTGAATTTGATATGTAGATGATGAAATTTGTTTAGGTTTTATGATTTTTAGTAATATGGTTGTTGGGTTTCTGTTGTTTGTCTTGATTTGTTATAGAAATGGACTATAATTTATGTGTTTGTGTAAGTGAGAATTGTTTTTTTGTATAGAAATGGATAGAAAATGGATGTTTGTAAATAGGTTAAGTAATGAATATGAGAAAGGGGTTCAAGAATTTATTTCCTTTACAAAGAATGCAATGAAAGGGAATATGATTCGTTTTAGGTGTGTGCAATGTGACAATAGTAGAAGACTTAGATTCCATTTGTTTTGATATGGCATTGATCGGACTTATCAAACATGGATATGGCACAGTGAAGATATTCTAAGTTCATCTTCGGTGGTTAGAGGAATTGAGTAGAATGATGATGATATTGATCATGAAGATGATGGAAGTAACATAGTTGATATGATTATGATATGGAGGAAGAATTTGTGCACCGACTAGAGTTATTTTAGAATTAGATGATGGATGATGCCGAGACACCATGGTATAGTGGGTGTAAGAAGTATACCAAATTTTCCGGATTAATTAGATTGTGGAACTTGAAAGCGTCAAGTGGGTGGTTAAATGCAAGTTTCACAAGACTCTTAGAATTTCTAAGAAATTCACTTCCGGATAATAATCAAGTGCCGGGTTCTATGTACGAGGCTAAGAAGACATTGAGATCTATAGGGATGGATTATGAGAAAATACATGCACATTCAAATGATTGGGTGCTATATCGGAAAGAGTGTGAAGACTTGGATGAGTGTCCAGTGTGTCACGAGTCTAGGTGGAAGAAAGGTAAGAAACCTTCCAATGTGAGAAAATATGTGCAGGTAAGAAACATTCCGATTGAACCAAGATTAGAGTGATTTTATCAAAATCAGGAGCATGCTAAAAATTTATCTTAACATTATGATAAGAGGGTCGACGATAGCATGCGATGACACCCTGGTGATTCTCTACAGTAGAAGACATTTGATGCAGAGAATCCTGAATTTAGTACCGAACCTAGGAATGTCAGCCTTGCCTTATCGGCTGATGGGATGAATCCGCATAGTAATTTAACAATAAGCACAGTACTTGGACTATCATCCTTGTAAACTACATTCTTCCCCAGACTTGTCTATGAAACGGAAGTTCCTAATGTTGACCTTGTTGATTTCTAGACCTAATCAACCGGGAAATGACATTGATGTCTACTTGGCATCATTGATTGACGAGTTGAGGAGATTGTGTTTTCTGCGATGATTTCTTCGTACTTCGAGCAATGTTGATGTAAACAATTAATGACTTCCCTACATATGGAAACCTATCTGGCTACTCGGTTAAGAGTTCCATAGGTTGCTTTGTTTGCATAACAGAAACATTTTCGATCTGGTTGAAACGTGAAAAGAAGACAGTGTACGATGGCCATAGAAGATTCTTTCCTATGAATCATCGATACCGCAAATAAAGAAAAGCTTTTAATAGTAAAATAAAAGAAAGACCATCTCCAAGACCTTTGACAGGTAAACAAGTGTTTGAGATGGTCAAGAACATAAAAGTGGTATTCAAGAAGAAAAAAAGAACAAAAAATGAGCCGGTGATCAGATCTTAGAAGAAAAAGTCAATTTTTTTCGATCTTCCATATTGGAGTTCATTGTTAATTTGCCATTGCTTAGATGTCATCATATTGAGAAGAATGTTTGTGAGTCGATGGTTGGCGCGCTACTTGACATCCCTGGTAAAACTAGAGTGTAGCCTCAATGCATGGTTAGATCTCATGGAATTGAACATTAGAGGTGACTTGGCTCCTGAGGAAAGGGGCTCCCACACTTACTTACCTTTGGCTATGTACAAATTATCGAGACAAGAAAAGAAGAAATTCTGTGAATGGCTTTCTTCTGTCAAAGTTCCAGAAAGGTATGAAAACCAACATATTCATCAAACTTTAAGAACTTGGTGTCAGTGAAAGAATTGAAGCTGACTGGGATGAAGACACATGATTGTCATACTTTGATGCAACAACTGTTGCCACTTGCTTTGCGTGGGATTCTAACAAAGGAAGTCAGATTTGTACTTACTAAGTTTTTATACTTCTTCAACTCCATATGTTCCAAGGTAGTAGATCCAATGATGTTGGATACACTACAATCAAAGTTGGTGATGACCTTGTGCATGCTAGAGAAGTATTTTTCACCATTATTTTTCAACATCATGATTCATCTAACGGCACACTTAGTCTGTAGGCCAATATACTTGAGGTGGAAGTACCCTTTTGAAAGGTACATGAAGATTCTAAGAGGTTATGTTAAGAATTGAAATAGGCCGGAAGATTGCATCATGGAAGTTACATAGCTGAAGAAGCTACAGAATTTTGCTCGGAGTACTTGTCTAACACAGAAGTAATTGGTTTACCAAAGAAGGTAAACATGGAGCCAAAAGGTAAATCTTCCAGTATTCCTTCCTCGGTTCCTCACGAAGCATGGGAACAAGCTTGTCTCTACGTGCTACATAATGCTCGTGAGGTTGAACAATACATAGAGGTCCACAAAAAACAAACAAAGGCAGTAAATCCAAAAAGAGGGAGAAATGAGAAGTGGTTGCAAGATGAATGTAACCGGACATTTAGATAGTGGATAAGGACACACATTTGCTCCAAGGTTCGCGAATTAGAAAATGAAGGAGTGTCAAAAGACTTGTTTAAGCTAGCTAGAGGACCCTCGTCGATGGTAATGAAGTACATGTCGTACTCAATAAATGGCTAGACGTTATACACTCAGGAGAGAGATGAGAAGCACCCGGTCCAAAATAGTGGTGTTACTCTCCGAGGCGATACTGTGCATATTTCGTCTGTAAAAGACAAGAATCACGTATATGGAACAATAACCTACTACGGTTTTGGGGAGGATATATGGAAACTTGACTATTGCGGATTACGAGTGGCACTGTTTATGTGTAAATGGGTCGGCGATAATTATTTGAACGTCGATAGTAACGGTGCTATAGTGATTGACTTTATAAGAATGGGCTACAAGAATGATCCTTTCATTTTGGCGACGCAAGCAAAACAAGTTTTCTATACAGCCGATATGATTTAGAGTTGTCATTAGTTGTTCCCATGAAGCCAAGAGCTATTCGTGATGGATAAGAGAATGATGATGATTGCAACGACATTACATTGGTGAGTAGAGGTTTGGCACCTGTTGACGAGGTTGATGTTTTCAATGATGATGATTCAGACTTTGTCCGTTTATATGTTAAATGGACATGTGTTGAAAATAATAGAAAGAGAAAAAATGATAAACTATATGCTGTTGTAATGTATATGAACAATTAATTAATATGTTATTGTAATATTAATCATAAACTACATTTATTGATGTATTATTTAATATTTATAATTTATTTTTATTTAGAAATTTAATATTTTATTTTGTGGTTATAATGGTTATGTGAATTGTGGCTAAAAAGATGATAACATGGGGATTAATAGGCCAACTCATGTGGCAACAAAAAAAATCACGATTTTTTTTATTTGAGAAGAGATATAACGAAGATTTTTTCATAAACTTTTCACTCAGAGGCGGAATATTTTTTTTTATTTCCCTCCAAAATTTGAAGTGTTCACAACTCACCTACTAGAAAATTCCACTTCCTTCACTTCCCGCTATCTATTTTCCCACTTCCCACTTCTAATCTATATGATTTCCTCTCTACTCATTTTACAATTTGCCTTCTCTCCTCCCATTTTTCTCTGCTTTTTGGCCTTGTTTTTTCATAACTAAGTCACAACTCAAGTTTTATTACTACAGTATTTTCTCTCATAAAAATTTAAATTAAATTTTTTCTACAGCGTTTTTCACTCAAATACACAACTCAAGTTCTTAACTTAGTTGTTAAACAAACATACCCTTAAATCTTTCCCTCACCATCTCTCCACAGCACTCTCTTCTACGTATTCTAATTTTGGTATGTACCTCTCTCTCTCTCTCTCCTCACTGAATTATCCTCTTCCCTTTCTCTTTCTCCCCGCCCTAGTTTTCCTTTTTCTTCTGGCTCTGGCAGAGTGTTTTCTTCAAATTGAAGTAGCAAATTCGTCTTCTTCTAATTTCTGAAAGCCCATACTTGGATCAATAATTTCACAACCCAGCATCGTCACCATCGGCAACAACAACTCTAATTAATACTCCCAAAATGACAGCGATATGATCAAATGATTGTTTGCACGGCCTAGTCTCTCTCTCTCTTTCTCAATGATGTTTAGTTAATTTGTATTTTTTTTTTTTGTAGGCTCTGTTGCTGCCCTAGTTCTGCAACATGAAAAGATTAATGAACCTGAGCAAGATATATTTTCAAGATTTTGGACGGACGTCAATGAGGCGAATTGTTCACTAGAATAACTATTTCCTTTTTGTTTTTGCTTGAGAATTGAAAATTGTGACACAGACTTGTACTACACCATCAATGAAAACTATTCATTTTCTCTTTATCTCATTTAGAGCATCACGAATGCAATGCTATAATTAATGTACTAATTGTAAAGTTAACATTTGAGTGCAAAAAACATTCTTCAATACAATTATATTTGTTGTGTCAAATTTTCTATATACTATACTTTATGGTAAATTTCTCATCAAATATAACATATGAGAAATTTTGTATTTAATTGTTATTAGTTGAAATGTTTACTTTTCATCTAATCATTACAGCTTTTGTATTTTATAATTATTTTAAAAATAAAAGTTTATTTTTGCAACTTTCAAACCTTAATAATTATGGGAAAAAATAAATTTACCATTTTAAATAGCATTATGCATTGAAAAAAAAAATGAAAATAGCATACCATATTATACTTTTTGATGTTAAATATATAATTAGTATTAGTATTTGCATTAGAGATTGTATTAAGTGGGGTAAATGACAATTTTGTGTATAGTTGTGTTGATCCCGAATTTTAATGCATTTTGTTTATATAAAAGAATAATCCAAATAGAATTAAACGCGAAAAATCTCTTTAAAAGTTAAAAACATTATCCTAAAAAATAAAAAAAATAATTCACTAATGTTTTTATTGGAGACTAACTATTTTGTCTTTTAATGTATATTGGTCTCCTCCGAAGACCCAACAGCAAAACTTTTAACGACTGCGACAAAACTTTCAGGACCAAGGAGTGACTAAAGTTTTTTATTCCCAAATTCTCTTTTGCTTCTACATTTGCGTACTTACGATAGCTGGTTATTAAGTCCGTATCTGAAACCCTCACGATACTCAATAGATCATTTAATTGATAACACCAATTGACTTTTTCTCACCATTGCGACGTGTCGTCCAATAAACCGATCTATATCCAACCCTAACCTATCCTATATATATTACCAAATCTAATCTAAGTGTACAGAAGCATATATCAAACATCGCAAATATCAAAATCGACAAGCTACAACATTGTTTCTCAAGTTCTTCATATTAGTACACAAGAAAAAATGAAGTTGAACAAGAATTTGATCAGAAGGCTAAGCCTTGTATGGCTCATCATGGCGATATCAGCCGCTTCAGCACAGAATTCCGCTGTGCTGGACAGTTCTGGACAGCCCCTCCGACGCGGCGTGGAGTACATAATAAAGCCCGCGATCACTGACAACGGCGGACCTTTCACCTTGATCGACCGGAACGGCTCGTGTCCTTTCTACGTTGGGCAACGGAACGTCACGGCAGACGGGATTCCCGTCACGTTTGCGCCTTTCGACGACGGAGAGAACGTGGTGAGAGAGCTAAGCAGCTTCAAGGTGGCGTTCTCCGGCGCCACAACCTGCGAGCAGTCGACAACGTGGAAGGTCGACCACAGCGGGAAGGTCGACGGACGGCGACTTATCGCCACGGGAGACGACCTGAGATACTCCAATTATTTTCTCATCAATAAGTCTGGAGAGTTGGATGGTGTCTACATAATAGATTGGTGTCCGGCTGATGTCTGTCCCATTTGTAAGTTCATATGTGGGTCTCTTGGTTCTTTGTTTGAGAACGGCCAGTTGTTGGCGGCTTTGGATGGCTCTGCTTTGCCACTTGTGTTTGATAGAGTAGTTTAAGTTAGGGTTAGTGTGTCTATATATAAATATATATATATATATATATATAGCAGTGGTTTTGTGACTATAATAAGTAATAAATGGATCTTATATAGATGAGATGCAATGCCTTATTTCAGAAATAAAATATAATTCAAGCACAACCAGTCTGGTTTCATAAGAGGTTTCTATAACTTACAAGTGTTTATTTTGTCATTAAGAGAAATGCGTACTGCTGTCTTGCTATACCTACAGCGTCTTGAATTAATAATCATAGACATTGAAATATTATTACACTTTGTGGATTGAATATTGTTGGCCCACTCATTTGTCCACATATTTTCTTTTAATTTCTTATACATATAGCAATTTTACTCATCTGAAATGAAAGTTACAATCATAAAGTATATAAAAGTAGGATGATCGATTTTAACAAACAATCCTTTACAATAAACATAAACGTTGCATTTATTAAAGAACAATTAGTTAATTCTTTCCAATTGGCAACGTTACTCGATCGGTAAAAGAGATGAAAAAGAACCCTAAAAATAAAAGAAGAATCTTTGGCCGTTAAAATCCCCTCCACTAGTACTCCTAATGTATAGCTCTTCTTATTCATACAATAACGAACAAGCTGTTTGTGTTAAGCTCCCCTTCTCCTTAGAGCTTATTGATCTTGCGCTCAGAACTACGTACAAATCTGACAAAAACCAACATAAAAACACACATATATGAAAAGGTAAATATATAAAAAATAATAATTAGATCAAAATCTGAGTTACGATAACAAAATAAAATTAAACGACACTTTTTGCTATAATTTTTTCAGAAATTGTTTTTGAATGTACTTCAAGAAAACGCAATAAGGAGGTTTTCGAAAATGGCCGCAGAATGTCTACTTTTGTCAATTTTTTTCCTCAAAACTCATCGTCAAATACACTTGAAAAGAGTGCAACACGAACGTGACAAGGAAATTTCTAAAAAAAAGATCGTGAAACAGAAAAAGAAAAAAAAAATTACAATATTTGAATCTCCTAACGGAGACAATCTTGCAAGGGCATATTGAGAAAAATATTTTTAATAGTGGTTTTGACTTTTTACATGCATGTTAGGAAATCTTTTGTTTTTAATGTTGGATAACTTATTGATTATATGTTTGTAATGTCTATTTATATGGAATCCTATTTATAGTGCTTCTCACTAGTGAATATTTTCTCTTTTACTAGTCTGTGGATATAGGCATTTTACTGAATCACGTTAAATCTTGTTCTTTTATTCTTCCTTTTATTTTCTTATTTATTTATTATTAATTGATTATTAATAATTTTATGAGGCGGATTTGTAATATACTTGCTTGGAAATTATTATTTGTGTTGGCTTGATGAAGCAAAAATGATACTCCGTTATAATATATATTTTTCAAAAATGTTATACGACATTTGTTGACAGTTTTGTAAAAATTGCTGTTAAAAGTACTGTACTAGAAATCAAGTGATATTCTACGCACCAAATCTATTTGTACTAGCGAGTACACCAAATTTATCAACACTATAAAAAAAATATTTTAAGGGACATATTTTTATTCAATAAAAAAATACTAAAATTGTACAGAAATAAACACTATAACAAATATCGTTATTAATAGCCGATTAAAAACGTTATTAGCGTTTCATTGAACGCCAGGACAACTAATGCTTTAAGTGCCTACATTAGATAGCGTTTTCGAATTGTTATCAAGAACGCTACAGAAAATAGTTCTTCTAGCTGTTTTTACCAGTTATATTCTAGCTTTGGTAGCTTTTCTTAACCGCTATCAGAATGTTTATTAGTTCGATAAGTTGTCTCTACAGAGCATATATAAATGAAATTTATATATTTTTTATTTTCAATTTAAAATGCAATTAAAAAGAAGTTTTAGAACACTATAATCTGTAATTCATTCCCATATAATAATAAGAGTGTTACATGCATCTCAAACTGCGTTTTTGCTCAAGTTCATCACAGTGAATTATTTTAAACTCAAATTGAGCATCACATCAGAGTACTAATATGTTCATACACCAAAATGAAATCAATTATGAATTATCAGAAGATCATGTCTTAACAGCTAGAAACCTTAACTGAAGTTGTGCTCTAGCCATTTCAAATCTCCACCCAATATTTACATTGAACCTCAATTTCCTAATGTATGTGTTGCCTTTGATGTGTCCTTGGCATGTAAAAAGACTGCATAATCTAATATAGGTAGCACATCGACACTTCAGCAATGAGAAGGAACTTTCACAACTTGTGCTGCAATAAAGGCCAACCAGGGAAGAAAGTTATGACATATTCACCAAAAAAGAAAGTTATGGCAAAATGCTAATATGACTATTTTTCAACATAAATACAGTGTTAGCATTGATAAGATATTCATATTGTTAACATTGATAAGAACAATATTTCAAATAGTAACCTTCATTCTCCCAATGGTTCTAGATAGTAAAATCTAAAGATCATTCAAAATGTAGAATGAGCCATTATTTCATCTAATTGTGAAACAGGAAAAAAAAAGACACAATAACAGTAAAAAAGAACAATATTAAAATGGATTCAACTTGAGTGATGACAAACCACAACTAGTACTAGATCACAGGATCACACAATGACATTTCTAAATGTCATTAGAAATATATTTAGTGAAATTTAGAAAATGTAACTATAAAGACGTCTCTTGTGACATCTTAAAATGCCAATAAAATTATATTTTTACAGTGACATTTTCTAAATTTCACTAAACTATATTTTTTTGTGACACTTTTAGCAAATGCCACTAGATTATATCAACAATGACATTTTTGTTAACTTGTCACAAAATTTGAATTTTTCTTGTAATTACTGGCATTCTTAAAATCTCACTATATTTACGTTGTGTGACATTTATAAATGCTAGTGACAATCATTACATGTCACTAAACAATATCTTGTTGACATTCATAAATGTCAGTAAAACTATAATTTTAGTAACAATTATAAAATGTCACTAACGTATTATTTATCGTGACATATTTAGTAAATGCCACTAAATATATAACATCTACAGTGTCATTTTGTGTTAAGATGTTACTAAATTAATTGTCACTAGAACACATTTTTCTTCTAGTTTAAACTTAATATGGCCACAACTACTTAACCAAATATTGTTTAGATGATTAAGTTCGCACATAATGGTTTATACGTTGGAGAACTAATTTAAACTTGATTATACGGTAGGCGGATGCATCTTTGATTCTTCATTTGGACGTTTGCTGACTTTAAAAAGATTATACTAGCACGACATTGTATTAATTGCCATTAAACGACCCATAATTAATAAAGGAAACTTCATTAAAACAAAAAACCAGCCTTACAATTGCGTGTTCTACGATAAATTTTTTCTTAAAGAACAAAAAAAAAAAAAAAGAAAAAAAGGGGAAGAATATCTAAATCCTTCACTAGTTACATTACATTATGACTAGTCCCTGATATAGATAGAGAAGCTTACCTCATAATTAAGAGAAAAGAGATTTTATTAAATTAACAAAGACACTAGTGAAAGTAACATCTCAGTTACAAGTTACACACTTGATCACTAGCATAGATTCCGAGATCATCTAGAATACTAATGATATGTTCTCTTACATTGCCTTTCTTCCTGTCAAACCTTCTAAATTTGGGGTTGATGTAATCTATTGGGTATGGTTTGGAAAGAATATGATTTGGATAGGGGCTAAAAATCTATTGGATAGGGGGGCTAAAAACCTTCCTGACAATGTAGGATTTCTTGTCTCTTCTGGTGTAGGTGGCTTTTTATTAGCTTTAATCTGTATTTCTCTGTCTTCGATCCATGCTCGGACTAAAGCGTCAATCCTATCTCGAAATAAAGGTATTTCTAGAGGAATTGGCAAGTTCTTTTCTTGACGAGTTGATTCTACAACAGTGACTTCCTTTCTATGCTTCGGTGAAGGCAGTTTATTCCATCGGTTTATAATCGGTCTCTTGGATGTTGTAGCTTTCTGCATAGCTATCACTGTACTTTCAGTATTTTCTACCTTGTTCATTAGTGCAGCAAACTCAGATGTAGTATGATTTTCAATATGAACCTTGTACTCGAGTGGCATTCCGTTAATACAGAACCGAATCAGCTCTTTTTCTGCAATAATCTCGTTGCAATCCAACACATTGTTTTTGAATCGGTTTACGTAACCGGAGAGTGATTCATGTACCAATTGCCTCTCGTTGGCTAAATCCGTCAGACTTATCTTGCATTCAGCGATGAAGAACTTAGAGCAGAACACTGTTACCAATTCTTTCCAGGAGTTGATACTGCCTACTCGCAAGTTGACAAACCAAGCGTAAGCTCGATCAGTGAGTGATTTTAAAAATTCCCTCATCCGTAATTCTTGATCACTAGCATAGATTCCGAGATCATCCAGAATACTAATGATATGTTCTCTTACATTGCCTTTCTTCCTGTCAAGCCTTCTAAATTTGGGGTTGATGTAATCTATTGGGTATGGTTTGGAAAGAATATGATTTGGATAGGGGCTAAAAATCTATTGTTGTTACCATTTTGTTGGCTCACTCTGCTTCTTTTTGGAACATGTTTCGTAACTAATCTTTCGTAATGACTTCACTTGAAGTCTCGTTTCCAGTATTTACAGGAGTATGGCAGTTGGTAGGATTCTCTTGATTCTTTGATATGACAGGATTTTGACTTCCCGTTGCTTGTGTGCCATTAGGTTGATCGGGTTGGATTGTAACAGGGGCATCTATTTGTTTTCCCTTTTCTATCTCAGATAATCTTTGTACAATCTGTTGTTGTGTTTGCTTTAAATTCTCAAGTGTGGACAAGACCTGAGCAAGAATCTTACAGTACCAGGTGAGCTTTATTATCCATTCATATATGGTAAATGATTGAAGAAAATCAACTTTCGTTTTACTAGTGGAGTTGCCAAAAATGTACGTTGTTAGGTCTGTTTTTCAGTCGGTGTCACAAGTGGTGTTACAACACTAGTTGTGACATTGATGTCAGTTAAGTATTTCAGATTGTGTATTCAGTAAATAAATTTGTAGAGGCTATGCAGCAAGATAATAATGATGCAGAAACAGTAAAGACACACGAAAATGGTATCGCAGTTCGGTGCGCACACTTACTCTGCGGGGCCACGCCCAGACAATGAACAATCCACTAAGTTCAAAGAGATTACAAATACTAATCGGACTTATACACCCAAAGACTCCCTCCTTGATGTTGTTACCGCCGTATTGAATCCTTTCGGCTGACAGTGCGCTTTCTCCCGAAAGCTTCTAATCCTTCTCCCGAAGGACGATCTTCAATCAACACATAAAGGCTTACTCTTACATAGACTTTTTCTGAATATTTCTCCTATGAAAATTATGCTGCAAATATCAGCTTTAATTTCTAAAAACTCAAAGACATAAAAAACAATTTCTCTTCCATCTTAGACACCCACCTTCACGTACACACATGCAATATATATATAATAATAATAATAATAATAATAATAATAATAATAGCACCAATCTAAATTTTTCTACTTTTAGCCCTATGTCACCACCCCACTACACGTTCTGCCATTGCACTCTTATTCAACCTGCCTCAAATCCGGAAGATAATTAGCCATCAATACCAATTAGTCCACTCCTTGATTTTTTGCCAATTCATTCACCGAAAGTCCACCCCTTGATTTTTTTTCAGCAATCAAATCCTTTGATTTTCAGCCCATAAAAATGATAACAAGACTTTCCTTAAGAGGCTCTCCTATTTGCTGTGCCAACCAAACTTCTAGCCAATTTGCAACAAATTTACCAAAAATAGTTTTCAACTAATTTACCAAAAATAAACCAATACAAAAATGCACTAACATACGTGAAGGACGGGTAAGGATTATTAAGGCTCAAAATTAAAGTGTAATGATAACGGATTAATGAGCATTAAGAGATAAATTTAAATGAAATAAATAAAGCGAGCGGTCGCATATAACAACACCTCTCATAAAAAACCAAACGAGCAGCCGAATATAACAAAACTTCCCGTGAGTTAAGCAGTTAGAATAGGTAGTTGAAATTACCAACACTCCTTACAGATTAATAACAACGCATGTGGTTTAAAAAGGCTACCGCGAACCGAGTTAATAATTAGATAATGAAAAATAAGGAAAAGACTAATAAAATAGCGAATAAAATAAAAGTATAGGAAATTAATGAGGTATATCAAGTGTAATGTCTAGAAAAATCTAATAATTCATAAGTAGAACTAATTAAGAATTTTTCATAATTATGTCGATAAATTCATAAGAAAATATAAGTGCATAGCTTATAATATTAAGTTTTGCCATTAGTTACAAGAAACAGTTATAAGAAAGAGCAAAGGAAAAATACAGAAAAGTAAAATTTTGACCATTGAGCTCAGAAATAGTTTTAAAATGTGAAATAGTCCAATTTAGTATACAATTAAAAATATAAAACGATATTAAATTATTCTTATATTAATATTAAACTGTAAGTAAATAATAATAAAAACTCATCAAAAAATTAAATTTTTTGTCGGCCAAATAAATTATCTTCATTGAGAATAAATTATATTTATTTGAAGGGAATTTTTAAGAACTAGCTCTAGTGATAAATTAGACTTGATTTAAAAAAAGTTTGCTTAGCGAAATTATAAAAAAAAATCCCGCTCTGTCTCTATTCTTCACATTTTCTTTTTCTTTCTCCAACTCCGCCGGAATCAGCCACAATCGCCGGCCGAAGTTCCGAAAACAACCGAAACTTCTAATCGTAATATCTCCTCCGTCCAATCTCTGATTGAGGCGATTCCAGTCCCTATGGACTCAGTGCGACGAGACGAACAAAACCATCCTTTTTCACAGCTGAATTATGGCCGGATAACCACAATCTGTGGTGGCCGGAATTGTCACCACCGTTGTTTCTTTCCCTCAGGGCCGCAGAGGGTGTCACCACCCCCACCATTAGACTCAGGGTTCATAGATGAGTCGATCCCGACTAGTAGCCACCTCCATCATTGTCGTTTGGTCAGAAAATATAGCCACCGCCGCCGTCCGAGGAGGTAAGGGTGGTTCCGACGATCTAACTGTTGGATCGTCATGATTTTTGTATTAAAACACTCAGAAGATCATGGGTAAAAAAATTCCTCAACCAATTTTAAGATTTCGTATCCGAAAATGTGAGATTTGAGTTGCCAGATTTCACCGATGTTGCCGATCCCGATTTGCACTGTTATATACCGAATTGTGTAAAATTGACCGCACCAATGGACTTAAAAGGGTCGATTTAGGGGGTACGACCCAAGTCCACCGCAGAAAAACTCTCCGGGAGCCTCTACTGCCGTACACCGCCGCTGTTGGTGGCTGAAATCCAGCGAGGTGTCGTTTGTCAGGCTACCGACCTCAATTTGACAATCTGAGACCGTAGCCTAACTCCTTTTGACATACTAAATGCAATGGTGACCTCCATTCGTGCTAATTCCACTATGGTAAGAAGTCAACCGGTACGAGCGCACACGGTTCGAGGTAAAATAAAACTGAGTTGCTAAAGCTTAGAAATAAGAAAAAAGACTATCCTGACTCATTTTGATGTGCTGAATGAAATGGTCACCTCCGTTCAAACTAATTCCATTTCGTTGAAAAGTCAACCCATGCGAGTGCACACGGATCGAGGCGAATTGAATGGATTCGTTGATGTTCAGAATTGGATGTCTAGTGCTTCAATGGTTCTAGAGGATCATTCATAGCGCTTATGGCTTCTCCTGAAACTAGTTTCAAGGAAATATGCAGTGGGACACGACAAGCGGGTATTACCGGAACTGCTTATCTCATAATTGAGGCAAGTACAATATGATTAATGATAAGTAATTTAGAACATATGATATCCATGGGATCTGTTAATTATGAATTCACGAACTCGTAAAGGTAATTATGGAAGATAGAATTATGAGGATTTAATTAGTCCTTATAATAGAAATTATAAATTTTTACGATCCTTAATAAAAAGGATAAATACATTCTAAGAAAGGATTTCATTCTTTTATGACTATGCTAAATAAAAATAGCATACTAAAGGTTAATCTCACCCTCTGGATGAGTGTTTATTTACATAATTTAGTAGTAAAGGATGGTAAATTTGGGCGAGTAGAGAAATATGTTATAATTGGAAAGTAGGTAAGTATTAGTAGTTTACTTTTGTCTATGACACGAACGAATTTATTCTTCCGTGTTGCACAGAATTGTGAATATTACATGATTAATGAATGTTAGAATAAGAATGGTGTTTCTTGAATAATGTATGATGCTATGACTATTTTAAGATGTATGATGTTATGAATGTACTTATGGACTTTAAGTAGTAGTGGAATATTAATCTGCGAAAAGTCCGAGTCGAAGTCAAAGTCAACGAAAAGTCAAACATTCACAAAAAGTTAAATTTCATAGGAAATGGATAGAAATGCATAAATATGCATAACAAGATTAAAATTACTGTCATAATAAGAAAAGATGACAGTAAAATGATGTATAAAGAAATTATGATAAAAGACAAAAATAAACTAATAATGTTTGTACCAGCCTTCGTAAGGAAAGATTATTATGTTTATGAATGAAATGAAACCGTGAGTGAGTTAGTTTTGGTTAGCTACCCCACTCTCACTGGCTATGCATGCAACGGTACAACATGATGGGGCCCATAAGAAGTAAAAGACATGAAAATATGATACGACCAACGTTCCACAAGAGAGAACGGAAGTCATAAAGAAGTATGAAATGAAAGAACAGAAAATGTAATACGAAGGTCGTTCGGAATGTTAGAAAAGAATACGAACAACATAAGAATGAAAGTTAACTAAAATATAAAATACGAACGACATAAAAATGAAAATTGATGAAAGTACAAAATAAGAAAAGATGAAGCATAATACGATAAATGTTATGAGTGTTTAGAAATTGAGTTAGGAGGTATGATGTGAATGCACATATGGGTGTGCACTGTTATATGCTTTTTTTATGGCCTACTGTTACTTGCTGAGCGAAAGCTCATTACATTTGTTCGTGTTATAGGAAGCTCAAATAAGACACCGGCTCCCTGAAACCTGTATGATGGGCGTGCAAAAAAGGATGAAGCAGTGGGATGTGGGCAAGTGGGTAATGGGATCTACACACTATTGGTAAACGCTGCAAAGTGTTTAAAGTAAACCATATTTACGGATATGGTTAAGTTATGTAATGAAAAGTAAAGGTTATGTAATAGGTTATGTGATGTAAGTAAAGACCACGACACTATGAGGTTATGCTTAGCAACCTAAAGTCACAAAATACTTTTATGTACTCATGATGCTATGATGCAAAAGATAATTTAAGGTTATGTTCGCGTGGAAAAGGAAAAGGGAAAAAAATGTAGCTAAATATTCATAGGTATAAGTAGCTGATGTTAAGACATAAGTTAGGTACGTATGTAGTATTGATGACAAGAAGTAAGGGTCGTCACATCAAGATAATAAAGGATATGAGAAGAAAGGAGTGCATATGAGGTATATCAAGGTAATAAAGGTTATGTACGATGGAGCTATCGCAAGTGTGAGAACTACAGGAGGCTACATGGAAGAGGTTCCCATTTGGATTGGCCTTCATCAAGGTTCTGCTCGTAGTGCTTATCTTTTCACTATCGTGATGGACGAGCTGACAAGAGAAATTCAAGATGAGATTCCCTAGTATATGCTTTTTGCATACGATATAGTTTTAGTTGATGAACATAAGGATGGAATTAACCATAAGTTAGAACTATAGAGACAGACTCTTGAGACGAAGGGATTTAAGTTAAGTGGAACGAAGACTAAGTACTGCATTGTAGGTTTAGTAATTTGAGAGATTAGAGTGATGAGATTTCCTTGGATGGTGTGGTGATTGGGGCTTCTAGGAAATTTAGGTATCTTGGGTCCATAGTGCAGTGTGAATGGGATATAGATGAGGATATTGGACATAGGATTAAGATGGGGTGGGTTAAGTGGAAGAATGCCACGGGAGTTTTATGTGATGATAATATGTCTATTAAGTTAAAAGAAAAATTCTAACAATTCGTCAAGCTATGTTATATGATAGTGAATGTTGGGCTATTAAGAGACAACAAATATACAAGTTGAGTGTGATGGAGATGCGTTTATTAAGATGGATGAGTAGCCATACGATGATAGATCGCATACGGAATAAGTTATTCGTAGTAAAGTAAGTGTAGCACCAATAGAAGATAAAGTGTGAAAAAACCATCTAAGATGGTACATGCATGTATAACGTAAATCGTTAGATGCACCTGTTTGTGCTTAGGAGAACATCCAAATACCTAGTACTAAGAGAGGGATGGGTAGACTAAGAATTACTTAGGCTGACGTAGTTAAGCACGACTTTCAAGATTTAGGATTTTAAGAGGATCTCATATAGCCGACTCTAATTAATTTAGAATTAAGGCTTGTATTTATTGTGTTGTTGTTGACAGGAAACTAAAGAGTGCACAATATACCAACAACTAAATAACAGGATAAATATATGTATAATGTATACCCGAAAAACTGAAGGAATAATTTTAATTTAATATATCTATATATAAATATATATATATATATATATATGTATGTCTGTTGGTCTGTGTTGGTCTGTGGATGCGCCTCTATGTATACATATATATATATATATTTATGTGTGTGGGCTATACAAATATGTGTTATATATAGTTTTCTGACGCCTAGGAATTGGTGTGAAGTATAGGTATAGGTATGTTTCAGAGACAGCTTTTTTATTTACTGGAGGGAAAAGACACATTTGTGGGAAATTGTTTCTTCGGCTTTTCTTTCATTGACCTCTCTCCCTTTTCTCTTTTTCGGTTTTTCATGCCGACTATTCCAAACAACGAATTGAGTATACATATACATATATATATATATATATATATATTTATATATACACACACACAATTTTTAAACAGCAGCTTAGCATCCATGACTGATATTCAAGAAATTCAAAAAAACAAAAAACAAAACAAAACAAAACAAATTCAAGAAGAATTGCTACCAGATGAAACTCCAATCAAATTCAGAATAATTATCTAAGAATGAGGAGAGATCAATTTTAAATTGCTATCAGGATTAAGCATTGAAGATTCTGTATAGCCTCTCAAATATTTAAAAGAGGATATCCTAATTTAAGTTGGATTCAAAATCAACTTAAGAATAGGATCTAGATTATCTAAAAGCCAGAAGATTGCCATTATATGAAGAGATATTCTGCTGAAGGCTTTTCAGAAGAATATAGTAGTTTAAATCGGATAAAAGGATTCTGATTTGTTTCAAAAATCTGGATCAAGATTTAGGCACAGATAATACTACAACAGTTGTTACAAGATTCAAATTCTGAGATCTTTATCCGACATTTGAGTTAGAATTTCATGTTGCTCTATATTAATCTCAAATCATATGCGATTTGGGACTTCCGAGGTATCTACACACAGTGCTTTGAGAAATTCACATTTAACCTTCTTGGGGGAAGAATTGCGGTCTTGAGAGAGAAGACACTCCACAGATTGAAGGGAGTTCAACTATGTGTGCAGACAATGAAAACAAATGGTGCTCGCTGAATCGATCAAGTTATTACTACACAAAGGTAACAATTATAAAAAGGGAGTCTTTAGTGTTTACATCCATTAATGCTTGTAATTTGTGAAATTTAATGGATTGTTGAATAGCTGGGCATAGTCTTGTGGATATAGGTGTATACTCGAACTATGGAAAAATTGCATGTGTTCTTATTTTAAATTATGCTTTCAATAATTTGATTAATTTGACTTTAATTAAACTCAGTAAATTACTAAAACAGATCTAACATAAATTATAATGTCTACATATATATATATATATAGACGCACAATGGAGCTTTATTATATATTTAACTCTGGAATGATTTGGTGCTCCGGACATCATCCCTCGATCTAAAACACCTTATCTAAACAGTTTCCATTCTATGATTATTGATAATACTCTATAGATTAATTAATGTATCTACTTTTAAGACTCATCTTCACTCCTTAGAAACATAATCTGCTCTCTCGAACACAAGACTTCGACCAGCGCCTGGGGCGTCCAAAGCCGCCAACCTTTGTCCATTTTCAAACAAAGTACCAACAGCTCCACAAATAAACCTACAAGTAGGACACAGTTCAGCCGGACACCATTGTATGCTGTAGCAACTAGGACAGTCTTGTTCCTTCTTAATGTAAAAATAGTTGGCGAGGCCGCCTTCCCCCGCGGCGATCAACCTCCTTCCGGTCACCGGTTCGGTTTCTCCTACCTTCCACGCCGTCGACTGCACGCAGATCGTGGCGGCGGAGAATGTGACCTTAAAGTTCTTCCGTTCTCTCACCACTTTTTCTCTCTTTTCATAAGGCGCAAATGTTACAGGGATCCCATCCACCGAAACGTTTCGTTGCCCGACGTAGAGTGGGCACGGGTCGTTTCGAGATACCAAGGTGAAAGGACCGCCGGCCTCGGTGATGGCAGGCTTGATGTAGTACTCCACGCCACGCTGGAGAGGATTTCCAGAAGTGTCGAGGACAGGGGAATTACTCTGGGCTGTGGCTGCATTAATGGCCATTGAAAGCCATATACAGCTCATTAGGATTCCGATTAAGTACTTCATGTTCATGGCCTAAATTTTTTTTTTTTTTTTTGGCGTAGTGTTTTGTTGATATATTTCTGTGAGTTCGGGTTCTCAATTCTCGGTCTAGCATGTTATATATATACTACGATGTGTATGATGGGGTTAGGAGTCGTTTTTAAATTGTTTCTGTTTTTATTTTTTATATTTTTTAAAAAAAAATATAAAAATATTTTTAAAATGACGTTCGGTTTAATATAATAAAGATAAAAAAAAATAAAAATAAAAATAATTTTTTAATTTAGTATAAAATAAGATAAAAAATAAATTTTAATCGTTTTTTTTTTATTTTTATTTTTTTTCTCTAACAGAGAGAGAAATAGAGACATTAATAAGTTTTTTATACTAAAAATAATCTCTTAATAAAATTACCAAACGTATTTTTAAAAATAATTTTTATTTAAAATTAAAAATGTTTTTATTTTTATTTTCGTAAAAAAAGACCAAAATTACTTTAAGACGTGCTCATTATTTTGATAACACGTGGCAAGTGTCAAATCAAAGTCAATTATTGTTATCCAATTGAATGGATATTATTAAAGTGGCGTGAAGATTTGAAATACAATCAATTTAGTAGAGACAAGTACTTTTGCAAACCGAGGTTCACTATTGGCGGCCACTGGGGAGACGGTCACAAATCTAACCAAAATTTTGGGCCGAATTTTGACTAGGATGGCAATGTCGGAATCAACAAAGCAATCAAGAGTATGAACATGATTTCTTGTATTTACTTACGTATGTATAAATTAGCTTTTTTCTTGGCATGCATGTATTGATTCTTTCCATTACGTACGATTGTAACATGCAGGGACAAGAACCTAGCTACTTGATGGGTAGTCCTTTTTTTTCTTTTTTTTCTTTTTTTTTTTTTGAAGATTGTTGTTATAAATTCTATGTCCACAAAGTTTTGAAAACGTAAGCCGACCGTATAGTAAGATTTTTTTTGGATAACTCTGACATGGAAAAGTATGGTATTTTACAAGGCCTCAAATCACTGAAATGATATTTGGATTTATCTCTGCAATAGTTATGATATTTTACGACGCCTCAAATCACTGAAATGATTTTAGGGTGTATGATCGTATAATTAATTTTGGTTAGGGCTCGTTTTGAACTATAGGATAGAAAAATTGTTTACAGAAATTACAACAATTTTCTAAGCATGAAATCAACGAAAGATTAAAATAGTGATTGCGTTTTCTTTTCTTAGATTAGTAGACGTATACCATTAGAATTTAGAGATCTCTACTTTTGAGTGTGAAACGGAACCACGAAGTAGAGACAACAACTTGAGCCATCGGCAGCTGGAGGACTTCTGCCAATCAATCTATGACTCAAGGAAAGGAACATGCCAGCATAATCGAATCCCAACAGTCTTAACACTAGCTATTTAGCTAACGCTCATAAGGGGAGATTTTATTTGATTTTTTCCTCTGCATTGAGAGAATATGGTAGAGCAAATTGCTAATGTTTACTTAATGAAATGGATATTAATTAAGGAAATATTTTTTAAAGTAAAATAGAGCTAGGTTATTCACATTTTTTAAACAAATGATGAGAGAAAATAACTGATACTAGAGTGGCAAGCATATTGCAACTAGATTCAACCCACTAGCCAACTCATCCTCTATTAAACTCTCCACTCAAATTTTACGCAAAATAAAAAGAAAATTTCAAAAATAAATTGAAAGATCCGGCTCATAGGCAACAATCAAAGAAAAAACAATCTTGACTAAAAATCAACCGTTGTATCATATGAACTAAATGAACAGTTGTATCTTGACTAAATAACCTTGAGCGTGAGTAATTTTTTTCTTCAAACGTGCCCTCATGTACTTAAACATCAGTTTATTTTTGCGGCACTCTCAACTATGATTTTATTACATGCGCATCCTAAATAACTTTTTATCTAATTTATCTGTTAAAACATTTATGTCTCAAATATGTTCATGTCTATATATATTTATATGCTATTCAATCAAAAACATTTTTTTTTAATTAAAACGTGATTTTCACTTCAGTTTACTTAAATATTTTTTTCTTTATCAAACTAAACTCTTAAAGGTGTAATGAATTGAAGCAAAAAATAAAATCTTAATAATTTTAAATTCATATATTAAAGAATTTAATAAATATGCACGTGTGTATCATATTTCCAACTAGTTAATAGTATTTCAAAGAAAAAAAAAGGTTAATTAGTATTAAGAGTTTACCTTCTTGGGGTTTTAATATCTTTAATTCATGCCACTGAACGGGACTCTATAAGTTGGAAGACCACTAATGCCTCTAGATAATAATTTTAGATATTTATGGCTCGTTTGGTTAACGCGTTCAAGTCAGTAATTTTAATTCTAAACTCAAATTTTGTGAGAGAACCTATTGACGAGAACTTTTTTATTTAAATTTTTTTGTGAAAAAACCAGAATCAAAAGCATGATGTTTAAGTCCTAGAATCAAACGGGCGTAAATAGCAGCTTTTTTTAGTATTATGACTCTTGATCAATGATTAATTATTGGAAAAACGAATACTTTAGTTAGAGAATGCCCTCCAAGAATTGACGCTAACAGAATGAGTCCATATTATTCCAGAGAAGAAGAAATATATCCAAAATTAAAACGAAAAAATTATTACAAACACAAACGGCACATACATGAGCTAGCCAGCTATACGTAGTGGTCCATTTATTACAATTAACACGAACGACACACAATGACGGACCTTTATTTATAACTCGTACATGAGCTAGGTGTATATCGATTTATTACAATTAACACAAATTAGCGACTATTGCTTCTTCTCCGACTTGGGACATAAAATTATTTATCATTTTAAGCTCTTTCAAATACAACTGGAAGCGCAGAACCATCCAAAGCCAACAACCTTTTTCCATTCTCAACCAAAGCCCCAAGAGAGAGCTGAACCGAAAGCCCCCGTCCAGCT
Source organism: Morus notabilis (assembly GCF_000414095.1). Lineage (NCBI taxonomy): Eukaryota > Viridiplantae > Streptophyta > Magnoliopsida > Rosales > Moraceae > Morus > Morus notabilis. Next base: position 65,431 of record NW_010361531.1, read on the forward strand.
ACAAGGAATTTCTTACGCGAGTGCAAGGATACATCAACGCTGAGGAGGCAGACGCAAACGACCCCGAGCACAGGTCCAACAAAAACAAAGGGACCGAACAAGGGTCGACGCCAGCAAAGCAGGATGAGAAGAAGCGTCAAGGTGGAGGAAGCGGAGACAAGCAGCCAGCTGCGACGTCGAGCGCTCCGGAAGCCAAGAAGCCAAGGCAAGAGGAGAACCGTAAGCCTCGGCTGTTCCAAAGGTACGATTCCTACCGTGAACTAACAGTAGGAGTCAAGGAGGTCTTCAATCAGGTCGGCCGCGGAAACCTGCTATGCCGCCCGGAGCCAATGAGGACAGATCCCAGCCGAAGGAACCAGAAGAAATTCTATAGGTTCCACGGCGATGTTGGCCACCACACCAACGACTGCGCCAACCTCAAGGATGAAATCGGGAGAGTAATCCGCTAGGGGAGGCTATAGGAGTTCAAAGCTGAGCGGCGACCTCAAAATGATGGCCACGGTGGGCAGAATAACGGTCGATGCTGAGAGGAAAACCAACGACCAGAGGACCGAGAACCTGTCGGCGTCATACAGACTGTCCTCGGTGGCCCCTATATAAGAGGATACTCAAGGAGATCCTAGAAGGACTACGCCCACGACGCCAGAGGGGTTTACCAGGAAAGATTCTAGAGTGTCTCCGCTGCAAAAATCCCAAGATATAGCAGTGCCGACGTGGCGTTTAATGAGGACGACGCCAGCGGAGTTCACTTCCCCCATAACGACACGTTAGTAGTGGAGGCCGTGATTGGGAACCACACAGTATGCCGAATCCTGGTAGACAATGGGAGTTCGGTGGACTTCCTGTACTCTGACTGCTTGGAAAAGATGGGGATCCGAAAGGAGCAGTTGGAGAAAACCTCCAGGCCATTATATGGTTTTACCGGGAACTCCGTCATCCCTCAGGGGACTATCCGGTTGCCCATAACTGCCGGAGAAAAATCCCGACAAACCACGATAATGGCCAACTTTATGGTAATAAAGGGAGGCTCTCAATACAATGCTGTAATCGGAAGACCGACCCTTCTGGCGCTGAGGGCAATAACCTCCATCTACCACCAGAAGGTAAAGTTCCCTACCCCAAACGGCGTAGGTGAGATGAAGAGCAACCAGTACGAGGCTAAGGTTGCATACTCTGATGCCCTGCGCGGATACGACCAGCCAAGACGACAGGAGGCGAGGATGGTCTACCAAAACACCGTTGAAGACATAGACCCCAGGGTTCAAGAGGAGGTCACATGGTCCCAACCCATCGAGCAATTGGTGGAGATCCAAGTTGATGAAGGCGAGCCAACCAAAGTACTAAAAATGGGCTCAAACCTAGCCCCATCACTAAAGATTAAAATCGAAGACTTCCTCAAAAAGAACTTAGATATCTTCACCTGGAACCATGCTGACATGAAAGGGATCGACGCCGAGGTTATATGTCACTCCCTGAACGTTGACCCCTCATATCCTCCCAAACGCCAGAAGCATCGACCAATGAACCCAGAGAGGTATGAGGCGCTAAAAGAGTAGGTCGATAAATTGATCAACAACGGGTTCATCAGGGAGACCCATTACCGGCGTTAGGTCTCAAACCCCGTTCAGGTGGTCAAGCCTAACGGAAACTGGAGAACATGCGTCGACTTCAGCGCTCTCAATAAAGCCTGTCCGAAGGATGGCTTTCCACTCCTTCGAATAGACCAGATGGTCGACGCCACAACAGGACATGAAATGCTGAGTTTTATGGATGCTTACTCTGGGTACAACCAGATCCCCATGCATTCGGCCGATGAGGAGCACACATCCTTCATAACCGATATGGGCCTCTACTGCTACAAGGTGATGCCTTTTGGCCTAAAGAATACGAGGGCTACCTACCAAAGGCTCGTGAATAACATGTTCACTCAACAGCTCGGTAAATCAATGAAGGTCTACATCGACGATATGCTTGTGAAAAGCGCCAGGGCCAACCAACACGTCGACCATCTGGGTGAAATGTTCAGTGTACTAAGAAAATACCACATGAAACTAAATCCCTAAAAATGCGCCTTTGGAGTTGGGTCAGGGAAATTCCTTGGTTTCATGGTCAGCAACCGGGGGATAGAAGCTAACCCTAAAAAGATTAAAGCCTTGCAGGATATGCGGTCCCCGACTAAACCAAAAGAGGTGCAAAGGTTGACAGGATGCGTCGCCGCCTTAAACAGATTTATATCGAAAGCAATAGACAAGTGCATCCCCTGACACCACAATGTGAAGAGGCCTTCCAGAAATTGAATGAGCATTTGGGCAAGCCCCCAATCCTGTCAAAGCCCAACCCCGATGAGGAGCTTAGCCTATACCTCTCCGTGTCCCAACACGTCGTAAGATCCGTACTAATAAGGGAAGAAGAAAGGGTACAGTTGCCAATTTACTATGTGAGCAAAAGACTCCTCGACGCTGAGTCAAGATATACCGAAATGGAATGCTTGGCCCCTGCCCTGATGATAGCTTCAAGGAAGGTTCAGCACTATTTCCAATCTCACACAATACGGTTTCTCACAAACCATCCGTTAAGACAAGCGCTACAAAAGCCTAAAACTTCTGGTCGACTTATCAAATGGTCAGTAGAGTTAAGTCAGTTCAACATTAAGTATGTACCAAGAACAGCGATTAAGGGCCAAGCGCTGGCCGATTTTCTGGCTGAGTTCTCCCATAGACCGGCTCCCGCCACGCCAGAAGAAGTTGAGAATATAGAATGGAAGCTCTACGTGGATGGAGCGTCGAGCGATAATGGGTCAGGAGCCGGCGTCTTGTTGATCAGCCCAGAAGGCCATAAGATCACCTCGGCGGTTCGATTTAAATTCAAAGCGTCGAACAACGAGGCAGAATACGAGGCGTTAATTACAGGGGTTGCGATTGGCCAATCACCTAAATATTGAGAGGCTCAGCATCTTCAGCGACTCTCAACTGGTCGTCGGGCAAGTGAAAAAAGAATACTAAGCGCGCGGTGAGAAAATGGGTGCGTACTTAAGGAAAGTGAAGGAAGAACTCGTCAAGTTCAAAAACTACGAGATACTTCATATACCACGAGCCGAAAATGCAAACGCCGATGCTCTATCAAAGCTTGCATCTTCGAAAGATTCCAACGCATCGAAAGATTCCAACACACTAGGGATCGTTCCCATCGAAGAACTGGAGCGGCCGACCATTGAGGAAGTAGCTAAGGCATTAATCATCCAAACAGGTGAAAATTGGATGACACCACTCATCCAATACCTAATGGATGCACAACTGTTAAATGATAAAGATGAAGCCAGACGGATCAGGTATAGAGCCGTCAGATACTTATTGTACGACGGTTTGCTTTACCGATGAGGCTATTCGACACCTCTACAGCGATGCCTAGATGATGACGAAGCCCAGAAGGTCCTCTGAGAAATTCATGAAGCAGTCTGCGGTAATCATACTGGGGGGCAGTCTTTAGCTCTTAAGGTTTTGAGGCAAGGATACTACTGGTCGACGCTCAAAAAGGACGCTTTCCAATACGCCCGACATTGCGATTAGTGCCAAAGGTACACCACAATTCCTAGAGCACACCCATAAAATTTAACCTCCATTCTCAGTCCATGGCCCTTCGCCAAATGGGGGGTTGACCTAATCGGGCCATTACACCTTCCACCTGAGGGCTTTAAATTTGCCATCATCGCAGTAGATTACTATACAAAATGGGCAGCGGCAAAATCTCTTACTACAACCACGGAAGCAACCTGCACCAACTTCATGTGGAATAACATTGTGTGCAGGTTCAGGATTCCCCACTCAATAGTATCCGACAATGGGAAACAATTCGACAATGCCTCAACACGCAGATTCTGCGACAGCCTGGGCATTCGAAAAGACTTCTCGATGCCGATCCATCCACAATCTAATGGGCAAGTCTAGGCAATCAACAAAATATTGAAGTATACCCTAAAAAAGAGACTCGACGATCTAAAAGAGAAATGGGCCGAAGAACTCCCCAAGGTCTTATAGGCGTACCGAACGACGAGCTGAACTACCACAAGTGAAACACCCTTCTCTATGGAGTATGGCGTCGAGGCAGTACTCCCTGTAGAAATTGAAATGCCAACCCTAAGAATCGTCATCCACAACGACGACGATAACACAGAAGGCATGAACGGAGAACTCGACTTGTTGGAAGAAAAAAGGCTCGACTCTCAAATACGTCTCGCCGCCTATCAGCAAAGAGTAGCACGATATTACAACAAGAGAGTTCGACAAAGGAGGTTCGTCCCATGAGACCTAGTATTGAAAAGGGTAACGCAGAGTACAGAGCCCAAAAATACCGGTCCCCTGGGCCCGACTTGGGAAGGGCCCTACCGCATAAGGGAAGTGTCGCGTCCTGGCACCTACATTTTGGAAAGCCTCAACGGCAAGAGAATTCAACACCCATGGAATGCAGAATAGCTAAGGCTGTACTACCAATAGTGTATGTAATTCTCACGCATCCCAATTGTAAATTCTTTACAGTTTAAATAAATTGATATGTTTACAAAAGGAAAGGTATTCACCCCTTAATAACATGTCTGCTTAACAAACCAAGGTATATTAAACGGACATGGGGGGCAGAGGTCCACGGATTGCCAAAAAAGGACACGATGACCCCGAGGGGTGAAATCAGCATCGACTCCTCCAAGGAGGAGAGGCGAACACTTAACAAAATTCTAAGGAATTTTCTAAGACAAAAACCCCAAGGGGTGAAATCAGCGTCGACTCCTCCAAGGAGGAGAAGCGAGGCAAACACTTAGCAAAATTCTAAGGAATTTTCTAAAAACCCCAAGGGGTGAAATCAGCGTCAACTCCTCCAAGGAGGAGAGCCGAACACTTAGAAAATTCCAAGGAATTTTCTAAAGACAAACGACCCCAAGGGGTAAAATCAACAATGACTCCTTCAAGAGGGAGAGGTGAATGCATAATAACAATGAGCAAGGTATGAAATCTACTGTCAATCTACTGTTTTTTTATAAAACACAAATGAAATAAAAAAAAAAGAGGTTCAAACCAATGTCATATAAGTTACAGATAACAGTACAAAAAAAAATCTCCAGGCCTCGCCGCCAACCGCCGAGTCATCACCAGGCGGGGAAGAGTTGTCATCACCAGCGGGAGGAGGAGCATCATAAAGAAAGCTCAAGTCCCACTCATGATGCTCTTGTTTTATCAAATCGATGAGTTGTTGACCAGCGGATTGAAAATCCTTGGTACGAATGTCGATGAGCTCCGGAGAAGCCTTGAACTCCTCAATAACCTCTGCACGTTTAGCATCAAATACTGCTGCAGCCTCGGCTTCGGCTTCCTTCTTCCCCTCAACTTTCCCTTCAGCAAAACATCTCTTCACCGCCCCAGTGGCTTCGGCCAACTTCGCCTCAGACATATCTGCCCGCTTCGTGAGGTCTGTAACTGCAGCATTTAGCTTGGCCAATTCATCCTCCAAACTCTTCAGTTTGGCCACAGCCACATCTCTCTCCTCGACGGCATTCGTACACTGACTCTTAACATCATCGAGAAGCAACACAAGGAATGCGAGTCGGGGTTCACCGGGAAGAATTCCGGCAGAGCAAAGGGCATTTCAACGAAAGCAAATGTGTTTGTGTTTGAGAAAAATGGTCTCGGTTCAGAAAGGCATTTAAGGGGAAGGAAATCCTTGACCCCTGACCGTCGGATGAAATTCAAAGAATCCAATGGCAAGGGAATCGCGCCCAGATCTGACGATGACAGATGAAGCCGGGAAAACGAAGGGGCGCGATCCAAAGGCTCACGTTCGTCCTTTCGAAATAAGGCCCCACGTCAGCATAGGAAAGTGACCGACGCGACGGTTGCGTTCCCCAAGAAAATTCAAAGCATCCAGACCATCATAGCGGACGAAGGCTCGGGATCGGTTTCCCACACCCGAAGCACGGAAGGACGACCGAACTTAAGCTCGAGGCTGTCTAAAAGAAACCCTCAACCTGGGGGGTAACTGTTGTGGGGGAAAATATGGAGGACGCGTGGAGGAATGACAATATGACACGTGGCCTTAACCTCTCCTCGCAAAGCAACAACCCTCGACGTCTGGAACTCCCTTCTATTCCGTCGCGAAGAGCCTAAACAAGAAATCTAACTTGGGGTGATGAAATCTAACTTGGGGCGTCGATTTCATCTAGCGTCGACAGGACGTACCGTCAACCTTACAACATAGAAATCCCTTGCCATAAAATCCACCTCTAAGAAGGACAATTGGGCTGAACAACACTGGCGACGAGGGGAATGTTTCTTGGGGGAAAGCCTGAAGTGGAAGTTGTGTACAGTAATGAAGGATGTTTGTAATGCAGGCATTAATTGCAAACCCTTAAACTACCCCACAGGGGACAGAAAAGGGTTACAGGTACGCACAGAGTTACCCCTACAAAGGAAACCCACCCAGCGAGTGAACAGTACTCCAAGTGATTAGTACTCCAAGTGATTAGTGGGCTACGTCTGGGCCTAAAAAGGAAAAGTACTTGAGTGCTTCTCCCTACAAAGGAAACCCACCCAGCGAAAGAAGCTCCAATATAAAAGAGGCAAAGCCCTATACAGAAAGGGGGTTCACATCAAAAAGAGAGAGAAAAGAGCAAGAGAGCAATCGATGTAAATTGTAATCACCCCAAAAGAAATATACAACCACAGTGGACGTAGCTCTGATTTTATAGAGTGAACCACTACTTTAAAGCATTATTCTCCCAAATTGCTCATCCCTCTAAAAACATCAAACACCTGTGGTACAAAACTCCTACATATAACCTATATTTAAGCCAGTAATCCAACGGAAAACCTAGAGGTAAACCGGCCTGTTTTTGTTGACGAAAATTCACCGTCAACATATACACTTGCCCAAAAGTGGAGATAGTGGTTTCAAATATAGAAGAAATAGGATTGGAAAAATATGGCACAGCTTTTCCATTAATGATGAATAGAGTTTATAAATCTTATCCTAATCTAAACAAACAAATGTTATCTTAATTTAAAATAATTTAAACTTGCAACAGAAAGAAGATCCTAGGAAGATATACAAAGCAAACAAGATCCTAACAAGATAACCATAGCATTTGAATTTAAATCCTAATGAGCTGAAATTGAAAACTTAATATAAATTATGATTATCTCTAACATCAAAGTCTTAGGTTATATTAGCAGAACTCAATAATATGCAAAAAAGACGTAAGCATTGATTTATATATTGTCTATTTTTATATTTCATTTTTTTTTTCCTTTTAATAGTATGAGTAGAGAATTTGGTACAAGATATGAGGTTAGTGGGTGCCCATATCCAATGGGAATGTGTTCCTTACTTTTTTTTATCAGTTATTCCTTCTCACCATTTTATTTAATAAGAATTTGTATCTATGAAACTAATGTGTTATTTTCAACTCAAATTAAAAATTTAAATCAGCGAACTAAACGGCCCACAATCAATTTAGTAGAGACAAGTACTTTTGCAAACCGAGGTTGACTATTGGTGGCCATTGGTGAGACGGTCGCAAATCTAACCAAAATTTTGGCCCAAATTTTGACTAGGATGGCTATGTCGGAATCAACAAAGCAATCAAGAGTATGAACATGATTTCTTGTAGTTACTTACGTATGTACAAATTAGCTTTTTTCTTGGCATGCATGTATTGATTCTTTCCATTACGTACGATTGTAACATGCAGGGACAAGAACCTAGCTATACTTGATGGGTAGTCCTTTTTTTTCTTTGTTTTTATTTTTTTTTTGAAGATTGTTGTTCTAAATTCTATGTCCACAAAGTTTTGAAAAACGTAAGCCGACCGTATAGTAAGATTTTTTTGGATAACTATGACATGGAAAAGTATGGTATTTTACAAGGCCTCAAATCACTGAAATCATATTGGATTCTTTGACTAGGGTGAAATATCTCTGCAATAGTTATGATATTTTACGACGCCTCAAATCACTGAAATGATTTTAGGGTGTATGATCTTATAATTAATTTTGCTTAGGGCTCGTTTTGAACTATAGGATAGAAAAATTGTTTACAGAAATTACAACAATTTTCTAAGCATGAAATCAACGAAAGATCAAAATAGTTATTGCGTTTTCTTTTCTTATTTTAGCAAAATTACTAGCTGTCTGCTGTTCATTTCTACAAGTAAAGCTATATGGTGATCGACTAAAGAAAGGGTAGTATTGGATAAGATCGCCATCAAGATTAGTAGACGTATACCATTAGAATTTAGAGATCTCTACATTTGAGTGAAACGGAACCACGAAGTAGAGACAACAACTTGAGCCGTCGGCAGCGGGAGTACTTCTGCCAATCAATCTATGACTCAAGGAAAGGAACATGCCAGCATAATCGAATCCCAACAGTCTTAACACTAGCTACTTAGCTAACGCTCATAAGGAGAGATTTTATTTTATTTTTTCCTCTGCATTGAGAGAATATGGTAGAGCAAATTGCTAATGTTTACTTAATGAAATGGATATTAATTAAGGAAATATTTTTTTTAAAGTAAAATAGAGCTAAGTTATTCACATTTTTTAAATAAATGATGAGAGAAAATAACTCATACTAGAGTGGCATGCATATCGTAACTTGATTCGACCCACTAGCCAACTTATCCTCTATTAAACTCTCCACTCAAATTTTACGCAAAAGTAAAAAGAAAATGACAAAAATAAAATGCAAGATCCGGCTCATAGGCAACAATCAAAGAAAAAAACAATCTTGACTAAGAAAGGGTAGTATTGGATAAGATCGCCATCAAGATTAGTAGACGTATAAAATGCAAGATCCGGCTCATAGGCAACAATCAAAGAAAAAAACAATCTTGACTAAGAAAGGGTAGTATTGGATAAGATCGCCATCAAGATTAGTAGACGTATAAAATGCAAGATCCGGCTCATAAAATTATTTATCATTTTAAGCTCTTTCATATACAACTGGAAGCGCAGAACCATCCAAAGCCAACAACCTTTTTCCATTCTCAACCAAAGCCCCAACATCTCCACATATAAGCCAACAATCTTTGATATTTTGACCAAAAAAATTGAATAATATACGCGCTTAGAGCTTGCAGCAGGAAGGGTGAAAAAATCCAAGGTTTATGCTCATGGGTTGCTTTTTTCTTGTTTTATTTTTATTTTTGTTTTGTTTGCATAGCTTTAGGCTTTTATGCATGTTTTCGTTTGTAAGACTCTTTTTAAAATGAAGTTAATTTTTTACTTATTAAAAAAACTATAGTACTCTGTCCAAAGTTCAACCCTTTTACTGTTTTTTAAATTGAGTGTGAAATATGCATGTGATAGCAAATGAAATATATCGATATGATACATCCGCTTTTACAAATTGATGTATATCTCTAACTCTTAGCGAGGAACCAAATTTATATATTAGCAATTCAATATTGATCAACTACATGTGTTAATCTTTCAGTATCAATGTTATAGCAAACAAAATTTGCATCTTTAAGAGTACTGTTGCATAATGCAACACTCACACGAAACTAATCTTGGTTATGTTAATATAATTTGGTCGTAGTACTCCGATCTCTCAAAGAAGAAAACATAATATATAGTTAATATCTTAATTAAGCCAAAGTAAACAATTACAAACTTGTTTCTAAGGAGATTTTCCTTTCTGTTGTTACATGACGGTCATCGGATATGTAGCTAAGCTATATTGGTTAGCTCCATTTATTGTAATACGGTTCAATAATAATACATACGATCAATGCTGACTTTGACTTATTCTTTTTCTTATAGAAACTTTCTTCTTCTAAGCTCTCTCAAAGACAACAGGAATCGCAGGATTACCATCCCACACCAACAATCTTTTCCCATTCTCAACTATAGCCCCAACTTGCCCACATCTGAACCAACTACAATCAGCAGGTAGACAAGGGTCTTGCGGACACCACCCCATGAAATACGTGCTCTCAACCTGCCCATGACTAATATGAAAATAGTTGTTAAAACCAGCTCCATCATCTCCGGTGCTGATAAGTTCGCCATCAAGCTGCCATGTGGTCGACTGCACGCAAACCGTCACCGCCGCAAACGAGACCTTGAAATCCCTCCTCTCCCTCACGATATTCTCTTCCTTGAAAAACGGTTCAAAGGTCACCGGAAGGCCCTTCGCGGCAGACGAGTTCTCCTGACCGACGTAGAACGGGCAGGATCCGTTCCTGTCGATCAAAGTGAAGCGACCGCCGTTATCAGTTATTGCGGGCTTGATGTAATACTCCGCGCCCCGGCGGAGAGGCTCGCCGGAGGTGTCGAGCACAGGGTTTTGAGCAGTTACTGCTACGGCCATGGCGAGCAACATGAAGCTTAGGGTTTCAATCAACTTCATGTTGAACTAACTGATTCACACAATACTACAAAGATGTAATAAGTTGATAAGTATTTCTTTCTGGGTCTTGTAATAATATTATTTATTTATTTTCGTGGCTATGTAACGTGTGGTATTTATAGGGTTTGGATGTTTAAGGAGTGACTCGGTTTTGGGATAATACGTGGATGAGTTGTGAACATAAAGTCAATCTTGTTTATCCAATGAAAAGAGCCGTGAGGGTTTCGAATACTACAACTAAGGAAAACAGCCAAGTTTTGCAGACTAAGTTTGAATAATGGCTGCGCGCCGATTAAGTGAGATGGGATAATATGAGACCGTGTATATACGTTCTTTCGGGATTTGAAGTATTGATGAGAACTTAACCTTGTTTTCTCATACCAGCAAATTGAACTCGAGAGAAAGAGAAACGTGGGGCAAAAAATTAAGGGAATAAATCTTACAAATTGCCCGTAAATTGTGTCACGTGTGTCGACTTATTTCCGAACTTTAAAACATACATGTTACGTCCTTTAATCTATAAATTATAGTACTTATCCAGATTTACCCCCTCAGCTTTGAAATATGTTTTTCTTTTTTAAACATTTTAGGTGTGACGTTAACCGCTAACATGCTTTCACTCCGATTAAATGAGTTAGATAATAAATCCTAGATAAATTTTATGCTTAAAATAGTTTCTCAAAAGCAAGAAATCAGGAAGGAAAAAAATGAAGAACAAGTCCTAATTCAATTCGGTTAGTTAGGGGTTTAAAAAAGTGAGAAATTTACCCTTGTCACGTGCATCGCACGGTACATCTAAGAGCCAACAAGTTTCGAGGTGAATTTAGAGACATAATACATTAGCCATTAGGGGCGAATGGGTAAATTTTAAATTCAGGGCATGTTGACTTAAGTGACATGATTTCAAATGGAATTTCTAAACTTTATCCAAATTAAGGAGGCTGAGAAGGAACAATCGTGCATGAAATGAATTAGTTACCGTCCAAAAAAATGTTCTTCAATCTAAATTATTTGCCATATAAGTTCATGAATAATAAAAATCTTGTTAATTAATTCCCAGACTTTAGTTGGGGATAATTATTCTTCCAACCAAGGATTGTAATGTTCTAACTGTAATTATGATAATGACAATATTGATATGATTAAACCAGTAGTTTAATAAAAACTGACAATTATATATGCATTTAAAGAAGAGGAGAAAGAGAAAAGAATTTGCGATGACCTGAGGCTCATTCATACTTATTCGATCATGCTTTTTTATATTTTTTCATAAGAAGAATAAAAATAACGTAGAGTTTGAAATGTTAAAAATTAATCATCCCTATTTAGTGTCTAAGACATATCAGAAACAATATGTTCGTGAGTTACCTGTTAGAAACGTTGGCGTCACCATTAATCTGTCAAAAGTCGCCGGTAGAACAGGCTTGAGAGTAATGCATACTCCTCTCCAATAGCCTCTCCACACAAACATAATACCCCACACAAAATTGCCACACACACCGCACAAAGACAAAACCCCTAACATTTATATATAAAGTGTTTAACTTAACAACATAATGAGCTTAATTAGTTTGGGCCTATTAGGCTTCATAAATTATGCTAGAGAGATTCTTTCACCCAATAGGCTGATTAAAGTATTTATGAGAGAGGGAGTCTATGTGACACCCCTTATATACCATCTCCTTCAAATATTTTAGTTCCTTGCTAACAATCCTAGGGCGTGCCACAATCACTAACTTTCCCCTGTCACTTATGTGAAAACTATGGTGTTTTAATTTTTTTTTTTTTTGCTTAAACAAAATTTCGTTAATACACCATTCCTATCAAGTTTCCTAGCTACAATTAAAATTATACAGTCATCCAAGGTTTATAAGTCTAACTCCAAAATATACATATTTACAGACCCAAAATAATCTGTGTACAGCTTCTTTGGTTCAACCATATGTACAGCGGTCAACGAAGCCAGCTCCCCTGCTTACTGTTCCGCTTTGTTCTTACCTTTACCTACAGCACAGAGCAAACTTTAATGAGCTACAAGCTCAGTAAGTAGAGCTACAATCACACAAACTTATTTTAACATGCTCACACATTGCAACATCATAGGTAACTTATGCCAATCAATCTTACACTTTATGCACGTGCACTACATATCACTAGGGCCCTCCCGGTACTGCCGCCGGCTTTTTTCACAATCTGGCCACATGCCAATATCTCAAATCACAATATCAGGTTCCCCGTCATCACCCATCTGATTCGAGGGAACGGCCAGCGCATTCAAAATCACAATTTCTCAATATCACAATATAGTCTCTATCATCACCCACTTGGTTCGAGAGACTTGCGCGGCTCAATCACAATTTCATCAATCACTACATCACATTAGAAGTCCTTTGAGGACTTGGCAGTACCGGCCTAACATGCATGCTGTTATGTACTCAATTACAAGTAATCATCACAATCATACACATTGACAATGTCATAAAAATTCACATAACGGCATATTAGACATTCCATAGAAAGTCTATCAAACAAAGTTTGTAAGTGCTGCAGAAAAGTCAAACTCCACTTACCTGCATTGCTTAGCAAAATCTTCGTTTAACCCTCTTCATTTCCCTTGTTTGTTTTCCTTTCCACTGTTCAAAATAGAAAAATTGGCCACCATCATTAGAGCTCAATAGCTCAGCCATAAATCAATTTCTAACTCATAATCACTTTCTCCTGAAATTGAAATTTCACTGATTCGTCCATCTTTAAAAGAAAATTCATAAGATATTCTTTTTGTCTTTAAAAATTCCAAAATTAACTTCAAAACAAGATAGACATGTATATCTTTCCAACGAACTATCATATGTCTCATTCCGACATCTCAAAGTACCTTAAAAACAATTTCCACGAAATCATAATTCTGTTTTTTCCTGTTTTTGACAGTTTTTAGAAAGTTTCTATATGAAACTTCCTATGCGCACAACTTGAGCCACAAAACTCCAAATGAGGTGATTTCAACTCTCACACGTCACTAATAACCTGTTCTAAATGGTGGTAAAGGTGGTTTAAGTGCAGCATTCTCATTTCAAAAAGTAAGTACCTCAGTTCTTTATTTTATTAATTTCTGGAATTGGCACTTTTACGATTGCTACAAGAATATCCACAAAGTATTCTATGTAGCCTCAAAAATTACAAAACCAGAACCCAAGCGAGGTAGACATCTAGGGCTTTCCAAAAGGTATCACAAGCTTAGTTTTGGGTCCATTTAGGTCTCAAAATTCATGATAAATCAGATCAAATTTTTCTGGTTTTTCGGCAGAAACCCAGCCACTAAGCCCAACTTCAAAATGTATATCTTAGGCTACGGTTATCCGTTTAAGGTGATTCCAGCGGCTATACGAAGCTTGCGATGTCTAGTTACCAATTATGTAAACCTTCTTTTGAAATTCCTCGCCTAATACTCCCAGAATCTGAAAGAACAGATTCTGTCCAGTAAGTACATTTGACAGATTTGTTTTATATTCAAAAGTTTACAACTTAACCTACAAAGCTCCTTTTGGGGTGATTCAAGTTTCTATTTAAAGTATGAAATGTCTATTTCAAGGTTCTTTAATTAAGAAGGTTGGAATGATTTCTGGGAAATTCGGTTTCTCTGTTTTCCCACGGCTGCCCGTTGTTTTCAATGCTAACATACAACAAAACAACTCCTTAGAGAACCTTCTCCTAAATAACAATTAAATGACCAAGGTGAAGTAGGATAGCCACCCTTGTTAACTCATACACGTGATATACCAAATCAGGGGTTATAAATAAAAATCCTCAAGTAATTCAACACACTTCTCCATAAACCAAGTTCAAAGCCCTTTATCCTCAAGGAAACTTAATTCTTGAAGTTCAATCCTCAAAATTCAGGAATTATACCAAATCAAAGAAAATTCATAACTTTAAGAGATGCTCCACAATTCCCTTTGATCAATAAACAAAACTAGACAATAAACCACCAAATTTTAAATTTGAAAATTGAAGGAGACGAAGAAAACCCCTACCTTGAATCCTTGCTCAAACAACCTCTTTTCCTCCCGGAATTGCTGCAGCCCTCTTTCCAAAACCAAATTGCTCTTTGATCTTGCAAAACCACCTTCACACTTCAAGCAAATCAAAGCTCTTCTTCTTTTCTTTTTTTTTCTGGAAGGGAGATAGAGTGAGAGAGAGAGAGAGAGTCGGATGGGAAGATGAGAAAGAAAGAGTGAGAAACGTGAAATGAGGTTGAGGGTTGAGAAAGATTGAGAAAGTGAATTATTTTTTTTTCTTCTTATGTTACTCCATCCCCTCCTCAACGTGGCCAGAGGAGGGAGATGAGTGGCATGGATGAGGTTCCAGCCATGCCACGTGAAAGGGCAGCTGGCCCTGTTTTTTTTTTTTCCTTAATATTGCAATATGGCCCCCAACTATGAAAATTCTTTCAATCGTGCCCCCTAAAGCCTTGTAATTTAGTCCCTAAACTCTTTTATCATTTCTCTTACAATTCCTTCATACAAAATTAGCACAAAAGTTTAAGTCCGAAAATTGGGATGTTACAATTCCCTATATCATACAAAAGTTCCATCCTCAAAACTTAAAACAAAGCTGGGAAGTTCTTTCTCATCTCCTCTTCCAACTCCCAAGTTGCTTCTTCGACTGCATGATTCCTCCAAAGGACCTTCACAAGTGGGATGATCTTATTCCGCAATTCCTTCTCTCTTCTATCCAGAATTTTTATAGGTTGTTCTTGATAAGATAGTTCTGGATCCACATCTATCGTTTCATAACTCAACACATGAGATGGTTCCCACAAATATTTCCGTAGCATGGACACATGGAACACATCGTGCACTTCAGACAGCCTCGGTGGAAAGGCTAGTCTATATGCAGTTTTTCCTATGCGCTCAATAATCTCAAAGGGCCCAATGTACCTAGGGCTTAATTTACCCTTCCTTCCAAATCTCATTACTCCCCGGACTAGTGCAACTTTCAGAAATACGTTGTCGCCTATTTCAAATTCCAGTGGTCGTCGTCTTCTATTCGCATACTTCTTTTGTCGATCTTGAGAGACTTTCAATCTTTCTTTGATTTTCTTGATAGCTTCATTCGCTTGGTCCACAAGTTCTGGACCCAAATATCTGCGCTCTCCTGCTTCATGCCAGTATATCGGTGAACGACATCTACGACCATACAAAACTTCATGCGGAGCAGTTTTGATAGACTCTTGGTAGCTGTTATTATAAGAAAACTCAATCAGAGGAAGATATCTACTCCACGATCCCTGGAAGTCTAACACGCAAGCTCTTAACATGTCTTCCAAGGTCTGATTAGTACGTTCCGTTTGACCGTCCGTCTGAGGATGCATTGCGGTACTGAACTTCAATCTTGTCCCAAGGCCTTCTTGTACATATATATATATATATAGAATCTTGCCACTTTCGTGGAAAATTGTGCAACAAAAATTATAAAAGAGAAGAATTTTCTTCCACTAGAACAATAATGTTTCCAAATATTAGATTTTGCTAAACATGAGTGGATAAAGAAATCCGTGTTAAGGGTGCGACTCCATTCACTAGGTTAACATTTTGAGTTGGAACCCAATCCCTTATAGTGGAGCCCATAGTCTTAAAAAGTGGTATTAAAGATGGGACCCAAATGTTGCAGAGTGTATGCACGAGATGAATCTAATATGCTGAATGAAGATGTGGACTCTGGGTCACAATGGTGGAAAAAATTCTATGGACGCTTAAGGTGGACCTTCCCACCACGGTAATGCGGGGCCATAAGCGCGGTGGAGAGCTCGAGATTATTGTGCAGACCATGAAATGCAGAGATACAATGGAGAGCATGAGGTGGTGGGATCTCCACGTAATGTAATAGAGGTACGATGGAGGATCCAATAGATGGAATAGTTATCATTCAAAAGGGGGCCGTGGTACTTCGTTCGAAGGGGAATTGTTAAGGGTGCGAACAAAGTCATACATTAGCAACAAATAGGAGCTATAATGGATTTATAAAGAAATGGGCTACTCCACTCACTAGGTTAACCTTTTGAGTTGGAACCCCAATCCCTCATGGTGGGCCCATAGTCCTAACATCACAAGAATTTGAATTTTTTGTTACCAAAAATTTGGTAACCAAAAGCCCTGTTTTTGGTAGCAAAATGTTTTTGTTACCAAAAACTTTTAGTAGTAGAAAGTGGGTAGCAGAGAGTATTAGTTACTAAAATTTTAGTAGTAAATAGTTTTTGCTACCAAAAAATTTTTTGGTAACAAAATGTATTTGGTAGAAAAATGTATGATATTTAGGGACTAAAAGTTTCGGTAGCAAAAGGTTTTTAGTAGCAAAAAGTTTGAGCTTTCTGCTACCAAATTTTTGGTAGCAAAATATATTTGGTGGCAAAAAGTGAGCTTTCTGCTACCAAAATTTTAGTAGCAAAATATATTTGGTAGCAAAAAATACGCGATTCAGTCACCAAATATTTGATAACAAAAAGTATTTAGTAGCAAAAGCCATGAGATTTAAGGACCAAATATTTGGTATCAAATTGTATTTTGGTAGCAAAATGCATGAAATTTAGTGACTAAATATTCAGTAGCAAAAGGTATTTGGTAGCAAAAAATATGAAATTAGGTTTTAAAGTTTTTATACAATTTGCTACCAAACACAACTTTTGGTAGCAAAAAATACCTTTTCGCCACCAAAATATGCATTTGGTAGCAGAATCATGTTTTCTACTACCAAAATTCGGTACCAAAAAATTATTTTTTTATTACCAAACATTATTTTGGTAGCATAAAGACATATTAAAAAATTAAAAAAATACATTTTGATGATAAAAATTATTTTAGACTCATTGTTCTATTAATATTATAATAAAAAATATAGTTTTAAAATTGAAATACCTTATTCAATGTTAAAAAGTAATCAAATAGTAAGATCATATACTACTCTATGGAACATATACTTAATTAACAATATCATATATATATATATAGATATATATATATATAGATATATATATATAACAAGAACATGTCTCTTGTTACACCTACACAAAATAACTAAATTCTCTAATACTTATTACACAAAATATACTAGGATGATTGTTTAACTTAATTTAGGAAATATTCATAGAAAACTAAAACAAAACAAAAAAATAAAAGCATAAAATATAAGTTTTAAAGTTTTTATACGATTTACTACTAAACACAACTTTTGGTAGAAAAAATGCCTTTTCGCCACCAAAATATGCATTTGGTAGCAGAATCATGTTTTCTGCTACCAAAATTTGGTACCAAAAAATTATGTTTTTTGTTACCAAACATTATTTTGGTAGCCGAAAGTATATTTTTTGCTACTAAATTTTTATTTGGTAGTAGAAAGACATATTAAAAAATTAAAAAAATACATTTTGATGATAAAAATTATTTTAGAATCATTGTTCTAGTAACATTATAACAAAAAAATATAGTTTTGAAATTGAAATACATTATTCTATGTTAAAAAGTAATCAAATAGTAAGATAATATACTACTCTATGTAGAATATATACTAAATTAACAAGATCACATATATATACACATGAACATGTCTCTTGTTACACCTATACAAAATAACTAAATTATCAAACAATTGTTATACAAAATAAACTAGGATGATTGTTAAAACTTAATATATGACATATTCATATATAGAAAATTGAAAAAAAAAAAAAAGCAATACAAGCACAAAATATAAATATTAATGTTTTTATATGATTAGCCACCAAACACAACTTTTGGTAGCAAAAAACGCCCTTTTGTCACCAAAATAAGAATTTGGTAGTAAATTCTTGTTTTCTACTAACAAAATTTGGTAACAAAAAATTATGTTTTTTGGTAGCAAAAACTTGATTTTTCACTACCAAATTTTGGCGGCAGATAGTTACATTTTGCTTCGAACACTTGGTTGCAAATGTTATATGTTTTGCTACCAAAAATAATTCGGTAGCAAATACCTTGGGCAGGAAAAAATTTTGCTTTCCGCCAACTTTTTGTTACCAAAACATGTTTGGTAGCAAAAAAGTACTATTTTGCTACCAAATTTTTTGTGGCAGAATCTTATGCTTTTGTTAGCAAATCTTATTTTGGTAGCAAAAAGCTATTGGCAGGAATTAAATTTCATTTCCCGTCATGTTCTTTGTTACCAAATTATATTTGGTAGCGGATTGTGTTGTTTTTGCTACCAAATTTGGTAACTAAAGCCTTAATACTTTCAGCTACCAAAGTTTGGTAGCAAAAAGTGTATTTTCTGCTACCAAAAATTTTTTAGTATCAAAAAGTTTAGTCTCTTAAATGATTATTCTTGTAGTGTAAACAATTCGATCATGAGATCTCATTGTATTGCAAGCAACCTATAACAGTTTAAGAGGCTAGCAAGATATATGCATAGCGAGATCCAGAATTTCCTATACCTTCATGAAAAGTTGGCAATTTATAAATTATGCCTTTAAACTATAATGTTTTAAACAAGCAAAACATGATGACTCGATGTGTGTAAAGAAATTGATCCCGAAAAACCTTGACGATGGTTCAAAATTTGTTATTTTTCAAAGAAAAAATTGTTTTATGATGTACGGGATAAGCACAATGTAACCTTAGACGATGTTAAATTCTTGATATATGATATAGTTCTTTCCTTAAAATCTGTAGAGGTCGGATTCTACAATTAAATTTGTTTACTAGCCAATGGTCGCTCACGGGAGTTGATCGCGTTGACGAGTCGATTTGAGTCAATAGATTGTTACAACGAGAATGTAAAGTGCGGAAAAATAAATAAACACATGAATTTATATTGGTTCACCTCTAATATAAAGGTTGCATTCACTGTAGGGTCTCGGAGTTTTACTATATCTTGTAAATCGTACAATTACAATGATCATTGAGAATGGAAGGAGGGGGAATTTAGATAAAGAATTTAGGGAGAGAGAGTAAGAGCATAATAAGGGAGCTCAAAGATGTCTAATTCGTGATCCTTATCCCTTATTTATAGGAGATGGCCTTTAAGTTTTCTTGTTCTCTCAGGTTGCCACGTTGTCGATTGGAATAAGCAGTTTCCCTTTCCTTGAGTTGACTTTCCTTTCTCTTGTTTTCATATTTGCTTTCTAGTATCTCTCCTCTTTACTAGTAACCCGATTTGACCCTTTAATGCATGATTTGGATGAATTAATCTTCGTGGCCTCCAAGAAATCATGCTTCCTCAAATATCTAGAGTGGTCCTCACACTCTTCATGTCGTCAGTCGTCTCTAGTCATCATGGTCTCGAGTTGATCTTGGCTTCCTATTGATTCTAGTTGACTTATTCTTCTAAATGATGTCCACGTATACGATTGATCTTGTGGTATTGATTTTAATCCTAACAATATCAATGACACTCAAGAACAAATATTATTTTTTGTCACAACTTATATTTATTAAAAATGAAATAGGAGATTGATTTTGTACGGCACAACGGTAGAGATATGGTGAGCGAAAAGAGGGAGAGCAAAGAAAGAAAAAGAGAGAGGAAGAAAGATGAATGAAAAGAATTCTAGGAATATAATAATATGAATCCTCTATTCTTAATTATCAAAAGAAACTGTTATAACTTGGAAGCTAAATTTTAACACGTCACTACTTAAACAAACAACACCTGAACGCATGATAAGTAAAATAATAAAAGAAGATGATCTATCTCCTGAATTATAATCTGTGTAACACTCTGTCTTCTGATTTTTAAAACCTAACGTTGGTTCCTCTTAAAAAATGCAACGTCAATAAAATACCCTCTTCTGTTAAGGTTTTTAATATAAGTGACACTTTAATTGATTTATAGTGCATAATTTAATAATAACAGTAGTAGTACTAGTGTAGATAGATGTTAGTCCGTACATATTAAAGGAGACAAATAATATTATATTAGATTATTGTGTATGATATATAAGGAATTTAATACAATATACAACAAGAAAAACAATCCATTGTACATATACAGTAATCAATAACAATCCCATCTCAACCTAAGATTTTTGGTCTAGTGGCACGGTTTAAGTGGGGTGGGGTTTGAATAAGAGTTCCTGGTTTAATTCCGTATTATATAAAAATAAATAAATAAATAACAACCCCAGCTCAAAAGAGATTTTACTTTAACCATTACATGATAATTTAACATAAATAAATAAATAACAACCCCAGCTCAAAGGAGATTTTACTTTAACCATTACGTGATAATTTAACATAAATATTTATAAATATTAATTCAAAACTCCTTTTATTGCAATACCTTCATACCACCATTATTAAGCATGCAATTAATACAGACCTGACTTTTTCTTTCTTTTTTTTTTTTTTTTTTTTTTTCTTTTCCACAAGAGAAACTAATTTTCGTTCTTTTAATAACGAGCTCTCTCAAAGACAACAGGAAGCACAGAACGGCCAGCCCAGACCAACAACCTCTTCCCATCCTCAACTATAGCCCCAATTTGCCCACATCTAAGCCACCTACAACCAGGGCAAGCATCATTTGGGCACCACCCTATAACATAAGTGTTCTCAACTTCCCCCGGACTAATGTAAAAGTAGTTGTCATAACCTTCATCATCTCCGGTCCCGATCAGCTCACCATCAAGCTTCCATGTCGTCGACTGCACGCAGATCGTCGCCGCCGCGAATGATACCTTGAAGTCCCTCGTCTCCCTCACAATCTTCTCTTCCGCGACAAACGGCGCGAACGTCACCGGTAGGCCCCGTCCGGCGGAGGTGTTTTCCTGACCGACGTAGAGGGGGCACGAGCCGTTCCGGTTGATCAAAGTGAAGCGGCCGCCGTTGTCAGTTATCGCGGGTTTGATGTAGTATTCGACGCCTCGACGGAGAGGCTTGCCGGAAGTGTCACGCACGGGGTTTTGAGCCGTTGCCGCTATGGCAATGGCGAGCAACATGAAGCTCAAGGTTTGGATATTGATCAACTTCATGATCTCTTTTGATAATATTGCTTTCTTGGTTTTATGAGTACTATGTTATTTCCATGGCTATATCATGATGGTACTTATAGGAGTAATTTGGTGTTCGAAGATTGATTAATTTGACCGCGGAAGAGTTGTATTGTGAATTAAAAGTGAAATTCTATTATCCATAATAAATTATATGGCTGCCGTGAGGGTCCCTTGTACTACAAATTAATTATCAATTAATAGTCAAATTCGGCTGCCAACAGCTGAATAATGGCTATGTATTATTTTATATATGTTACTTGATCTACATGATCATCCTCAAAAGTCAAACCTTAAGTTGCAATTTCTTTAGAAAATATAATTTTTGTATTTTAAACTTTGCTTTCTTCTGTTTAGATAGACATGTAAGTGATTGTACTTTTGCCTTTTCTTTTTTTTTAAGAAATTCTACAATCGGATGGCATCATCATAGTGATAATTTACTTCAAGAAATCATCCTTTTAGGCGCAGCAACATGCCATTGCTAAAGGTTATTGTAAATAAAAAAAAAATTATGATTTTGTACTTGTCGTCGGGTCCAGTAATTTTAAAACACAGACCAAGAACTCCATCATTTGCTCCATCTTCTTCATTTCTCTTCTCTTTTACCCCTGTCGCGCTGCCTCCCCAATCTAAAGCTTCATCGCGGCGCTTCGTCGCCACCTCGTCGCCACCCTCCATCACTATTATCCGCCACCACCCCCTCCACGATCTATCCACAACACACTTCTCTCACTCTCTCCTCGTTTCAGGATAAAAAAGTTTTAAGATTTTTTACGAGTCATTTAACTTGATCCAATGAAATTTTGTTACATGATCATTGTCATGCTGACTATATTATGATGATTACAAATATAATAAAGTTTGATTTATGATTTTTTGTTTAGGGTTTTTTTATTATGCGATAACGATGAATATCTGATGATGATTATGAATATGATAAAGTTTGATTTAGAATTTGTGTTGGTTATGTGATTATGAATATGTGGTGGTGATTATGAATATGGTAAAACACGATTTACGTTTTTTATTATGTTATAATGATGATCATCTACATATGATGGTGATAATAAATATTATAAAGTTTTACTTCTCATTATATGGTTTTTTTAGTTGACTAAAAATAACTATTAATTTATAAGAAAAACATATATATATATATATACACTCTTATAATATATTTTTTGAAATGTTTTAAAGAATATATTTATGTGTGTGTGTGTGTATATATGTGTGTGTGTGTGTGTGTGTGTGTGTGTTATATAGATAAGATTTTTAGCCACAACAAATATTGTTGTTAAAGTTGATTTTTGTTCTGATGACAAAATGTCGTTGCTAGATACTTTTAGCTACAAACTTTTAAAGATGACTTTGTCATCTCTAAAATTTTTAACGATGAATTTTTGACTTTTAACAATGACAATGTCGTTGCTAAAAGCATCATTTCATGTAGTGACTATATAGAATAATTGGTTCATGCACCACATCTAACATATTTTGTGACAATATTTGTAGATGGGCGCAACAACACGGTGAGGGGAGGAGAGAGGGATGGCTTTGATCACACGATGACAGAAGAGGGAAGACATTGCGAGATCTAGCTGGCGGCAAGTGCTCACGTTGCTAAGGGAAAGGATTCTCGGAGCTGTGATAGAGCAGGCTTTGCCTCGTTATGATCTGGCCTTGCACGGCGAAGAGGGAGATCATAGGGTGGCTTTCATTTAATCTTATTCTGAACTTCAATTTGTTGTTTAAATATCGGTGCACATTTTTGTTTGGCATTTAAGCAATGCAATTTGGACTGTTAATGCACCCGTTTAATTCGCTGGTTTAAATTGTGTTGTTTTGAAATTTTTTGATTTGAACAGAAAAATCTAAATAATGTGATTTAAACAATAGTCCGAACTGGAGTTTAGTTGTGCATTTAAATTTGAATAGAGATTATAATCTGAATTGACATTTGGATGACTTGAAAAACTGTAGTTTGAACTGAAAAAAATAATATAATGCATAACAAACAATACAACACCTAAAAATTTATTAAAGAATAATTATTTAAATAATAATTAAAAATGTTTTGTGGGCATTTTTTAATTGGGTAGCAATTTTTTAAAATTAAATAAATGATTAGATAATGAATAAGAAATAGTACAACACCTAATAATTTATTAAAAAAATTATCTATATAATAATTAAAAAAAAATTGTAGGAATTGGGTAGGAATTTTTTTTTTTTTTTTACTTTCATTACTAATGCCAAACAGTAATAAAAAATTAATAAAAGGAAAAAAAATTGAAGCACTCATTAGGAATAGAAACACAAATACGGGCCATTCATTACTCGAGAGAGTGTCAACTAACAACCAAAATCAAAACTGTGGGCCCAGTCAAAAAAAACAAAAAAATTCGGAGCGGCTTTACCGTAGAGGACTGGTCTAAAAGGTTGAATTAGGAAGATTTTTAAGCTCTTACTTGACCATTCAGCTCAAATTAAACGGGTCATTCCATCTTAAATTAATTGTTTCACCAAACACATTTTTGGACTGTAGACCGCTAAAACTAGGCTGAATTGGCCAACCAAACACGTCCAATATCTATTGTTCACTTCTAATTAATCTATATGATGATGATCATAATAATAATAACAATAATAATTGTTACACCATGGTCAAGACATCGACCACTCCTTCGAACGACTGACGCCGAGGACTCCCGAGGAGGACCGGCTATTGGCATCGACGGTAAGGCGTAGCAAACGTGCCCTATGCGTCGAGAGATCACGCAAGAGGAGAGGCGCCGGGCGAGGGCTCTACGTGCTGAGATCGCTGCGTCGAGGGAACATTGTCGGTCCTTTTAGCCAGAAGTCATGTCAACCCGAGGAGGAAAGTACTGATCCGACTGCTACTGTAGAAGTCAGGAAGTTAGGCGGCAGGTTGAGAGGATCAGCCGTATTTCCAGGAAAAGTCATCATGAAAAACCCACCTACCCTCACGAGGATCGAGAACAGAAGATGGCTTCCACCTTGGGAGCCGGGAATATGTAATCGAATGCAGAGGCCTATAAATAGAAGGAACGAAACCCAGAAAGGGGTTAGACACCATTGATATTACAGAGAGAACTTGTAAACATCTGAGAAAATAGTGCATGCACAAGTGGATTAGGCACAATTATTGCCGAACCACTATAAAATCCTTGTCCCTTCTACATTACTTTACTGCTTGTTATTTGATTCTGTGGTTAGTGCAACCGTGAACGTTTCCGAAGAGGTAATTACGAGTTGTCAGAAAAACACCGTCAACAATAATGATAATGTTAGTATAGATAGATATATTGCTGTCCGTATGTTTTTAAGTAGAGTACATTATAATATACAACACTTCTGTGGATTCTAATCAGCTTTCCGATTGTAACGTCCAAAATAGTGTCTACCACTCACACAAAATCCTCATTTAAAAAAAAAAAAAAAAAAAAAAAAAAAAAAAAAAAAAAATTTTAAAATGATACTTTAAAATGATTTCCAACCGGATCTTTGAGTCCATTAAAGAATTTAACAGGTGACCATCTGAGCCCATATTTGGTAGCATACGATTCATTTGGAGAATCATTAGAGAAAAGCAATCCGTTTATAATGCATGCAGTAGTCGATAACAATCTCTCAATGGAGATTTTACTTCAACCATTACTTGATAATTTATTAAATATAAACATTTATTCAAAACTTCAACCTGATCAGATAGTCAATTTTTAAAGCTATTGCAATACTTTTTAATACCATCATTATTAAGTAATTAATTAATACAAATCAACTTTTTTTCTTTTTTCTTTTCACAAGAGAACTAATTCTTTTAGTAACGAGCTCTCTCAAAGACAACAGGAAGGACAGAGCGAGCAGCCCAGACCAACAATCTCTTCCCGTCCTCAATTATAGCCCCAACTTGCCCACATCTAAGCCACCTACAACCAGGGCATGCCTCATCTGGGCACCACCCTATAACATAGGTGTTCTCAACTTCCCCGGGACTAATGTAAAAGTAGTTACTATAACCTCCCTCATCTCCGGTCCCGATCAGTCCACCATCAAGCTTCCATGTCGTAGACTGCACACACGTCGTGGCCGCCGCAAATGAGACCTTGAAGTCCCTCGTCTCCCTCACAATCTTCTCTTCCTCGAAGAACGGCGCGAACGTCACCGGGAGGCCCCTTCCGGCGGAGGTGTTTTCTTGACCGACGTAGAAGGGGCACGAGCCGTTTCGGTCTATCAAAGTAAAGCGGCCACCGTGGTCGGTTTTCGCGGGTTTTATGTAGTACTCGACGCCCCGGCGGAGAGGCTTGCCGGAAGTGTCGCGCACGGGGTTTCGAGCCGTGGCTGCTATGGCCATGGCGAGCAACATCAAGCTCAGGGTTTGGATATTGATCAACTTCATGATGTCTTTTGATAATATTGCTTTCTTGGTTTTGTTAGAACTATATTACATTCCATGGTATATATGTTACTTATAAGATTTGGTGCTTGAAGAGTTGACTTGCTTTAATTAGTGGTTAACAGTTGTGAATTGAAAGTCAAAGGTCTCGTTGGTTTCGCTGATTCAAGTTTAAAATTTGAGTTGATATGTAATTTTATGTTAGAGCTTTTTACTGTAGCAAAAAAGTTAGATGTGACTATTTGTGAGAACTTTTTACTGTAGTAAAACTCAAATTCTAAACTCGAATCAGCCAAATGGACGAATCCATAATGAAATTTTATGGGCGCTGTATTAGTACAGTCAAATTTTGGCTGCCAATATAGTGGCTATATATAAATTACGTGCGGTGGACTATTGTTATGGTTTACATGATCATGCTCAAAACAAATGTTGCAACTTTTTTACTTTTAGGTAATAGAAAATTTGTGCACACATTACCCAAATCCAATTTAAAACTTTGCATTCTCCACTGTTAAGAGGCACGTATGCGCATATATAGAAAAGATAATGAATTAATAAAGAATGATATCTTTGTTGAGGGTTTGAACTTTGAACTCGTCCAACTACAAAATGGCATTTAGTATTGTATTTGTTTTCTATGCTACCTACAATAAAACGAGAATACTCAATGAATGTGAAAACAAAGTCGGAAACAGTCTCATTGTCAAGGCTACAAATTTGGACCGGACTAAACGAGTCTTCCTAAAGCCCATCACTATTGGCCCGATCCAAGTCTGGTATGAGGTTTCGAGGCAGCCTAGCCCAAACACCCCTTTTATTTTATTTTTTTTAAAATGCCTTATAAATTTCGGGCCATGTCATGTGCCGATGAAAATAACAAACTGGGCCAAAATTCTCATTTAGGCGGCCCGAACTTTCACCTGTACACAATGGATTAGAACCGTCAACGTTCTTTTTCTTTCTTTTTCAATCGATTAGGACTTTCTACGTTAGCTCAAATTACTGAAATACTCTCTTCATTGAAACATTTTATACTATCCTGGATATAATCTTTGGTTGTTTATTTGGGTTTTTATATTCAAAATTATAATAGATACAAGC
The DNA here is from genome assembly GCF_000414095.1 of Morus notabilis. Classification (NCBI taxonomy): domain Eukaryota; kingdom Viridiplantae; phylum Streptophyta; class Magnoliopsida; order Rosales; family Moraceae; genus Morus; species Morus notabilis. The sequence continues at coordinate 92,364 of NW_010361531.1, forward strand.
AAAAAAAAATTAAATTAGTAAGATATACCTAAGAGTAAAAACTAAGAGTGTTAATGAATTTTTTAAAAACATTTAGAAAAAATTCAAATTATATGAAAATTGTGGGGGTGTAAAATAAGAAGAATTGGGGAGAAAATTAAAAATTTTAGAAAATATATAATGGGGTCAGGACAATTTATAATTACCAAAAAAAAATTACGGTGGGGCTAAATAAGAAAAAAGTGAAGCTATAGGCTATAGCTATAAGTTATAAAAAGAAAATATTCAGCAAAAATAATTATAAAAAGAAAAATAATGAGAGAAAGAGAAAAATAGGTCATATGAAAATACGAATAAAAATTAATAGGTGAAGATTTTAAATTGTTACTAAATAAACCATATTAATGTAAACTTGGATTTACACTCGATTAAAATTCCTAAAAGACCCCCCAATTAAATGCAACATAATCAGGCTTTTCTTCATCATCCTCTCCAGAAACCTTAGCCCCACCTCTCTCTTCTCCCCTCTCTCTTCAAAGAAAACTACAGCATTTGTCGTTGCCGGGGAATAGTTAAGTGACGGTGATGATTGTCGCGAAATTTCAATGGCGAGACCATCGACGGCAATCCCTACAAACTGAGCGACGAGCGACGGAGAGGCTCGAAAAAAGAGAGGATGACGAAAGAAGGAGAATCACGAAAAAAGAGAGGTAACCATGTCACGATGAGCTCGGGCTGGGGGGGCTCAAAGCTCCCTCTCTCTCCAGTTGGAATTAAAATATTTTTAAATGGAATTAAATCAAAATTTTGAACTTAATTTATACTATAATAAATACTAACAATTATCTTTTAATTTTTTTTTCTTTTACAACTTGTTGCTTTATTTTACTTTTTCTATTAATATGTATATAGTTTTTAAAATAGTATTGTTCCCATATTTTCTTCATTTGAATTTAAATTTGGAATAATAAATACAAGCAAAAAAAATATTGATATAATAGAGTTTATTAAAAGAAAAATTTAAGAGCCGGTGTACAAGAAACTTTTTAAAACATTCTTCAAAAATTAAACTTAGAAAATTAAAAGTGAGGAAGATAAGAAAAAGGAAGACAGCAAATTATTTTAAAAAAATGGAGTTTAGTTGGAAAAGTAAAACATCAAATTTAGCTATAAAATGTTTATGTAAGGATTAATTATAAAAATTCTTGACCCTTATATACTCTCAAGTAATATGTGTCCTTTCAATCTATATTTCATTAACAACTTTGCTCATTATGTTATTTTAAGTGACAGAATTTGCACGTCTCATTTATTTTGCTATTGTTGATGAGATAGTGAGTACGAAATTACACTGCTACCCTCTTAATGAGATCAATATTCTCTTATTTTCATTCTAACTTCTTTTGCCTCTCTTAATCATAATATTCTCTCCATTTGCTTCCCTTCTTTGTCTTCTTTACAGCATTTTTGAAGGTTTCATCCATGGCAAGTATTACTCAGGAAAGAAAAAAAAAATTTAATCCCTCAGAAGAAAGGAAAAAAAAAAAGAATAAGAAAACTCACTGTCATTTGAATTCATATTGCCACTACCTCTCTCTGTTGCAGCCATTAGAAGTGCTCCAAGCATCGAGCTAACACGTTGCTTGCGATTGAGCTTAAAGATTCTCCAAATTAGCAGTTCAGTTTGTTATAGGTTTTTCTTTCAACTCACTTTCCCTTAAAAATAATAAATAATAAAAAAAAAACCTCCCAAGCCATTTTACTATAATACCTTCCCGTATGTGAGTCACAAGATGCTCACGTGATAAATTTTGTCTTTCAAAGTAACAAAAGAGACAAAGTTGTTAACATAATATAGATTAAACATATGTACATATGTTACATTTTAAAAATTAAAGAATAAAGTATTATAAGGGTCGAAAAGTTTGATAATTTATCCTTTTATGTAATTATATTCCTTGTGAACCTTAATCATCTTAGATATAAGAGGTTGTGCCTTTGTCCTCTTTAAATTCTTTTTGCTAATAAAAATAAAATAAAAAACTTTGAAAACTTGTCAAAAAGATACTACAAATCCATTTTAGTCCATGACTCTTAAAATATCTCACAGTTGTTCTTGAGATTTCATTTTATTTCAATTTTGGTCCTTTTATTAGTTAGGTGTTAAATATTTAACAAAATCTGTGAAAAATTAAGGATTCAAAAATCTAAAGTTTAGGAATTAAAGCAATATGAAAAAATAAAAAATTAATTTCCAAAAAAGTCTCTAAATTTTAACTTTTTCAATTTTTATTCTCTAATTTATGCAGATTTCGTCAACTATTTAACACTTAGTTAATGAAAGGACTACAACTAAAACATAGTAAAACTTTCAAACCAGCTGTGAGACATTTTAAAAGTCACACACTAAAGTGGGATTGAGATAAACTTCAGGGACCATTTTTAGAATTAACCCATGTATATTAAGTTATCGGTATTTTTAGTCATCATTATTGTCTTTCTTTAATAATTAGAGAGTTTCTCCGGTAGTCTATTCTACTAGTAGTCTCAATTTTTAACCGTTAAATTAGGTCAAAATCACATTAAATTGAAAAAGTATACAAAACATATAAATTTTTATACAGATCTAAAGACTCAAAAGTAACGAACTATTAGTAGCCTATTTTTACACGGACTACCAAAGAAAATTTCTAATAATTAAGATGAGATTTTCAATTAAAATTATTTTGTGTTGGATATAAAGGGGTTTGAAATTTACTCATTAAGATAAAGTCAAGTGTGATTATTGTTAGTTATATATTGCAACTAAAATTTAAAATACTCATCCTCCATTAGATTTATTTATGTATTTTTCTCGTTTTGTCATTAATTTGTTGTCTTTTTTTTTTAATAAAGGAATTCTACAGTAGGATCAAAAATAGTGAACTGCCCGTTAGGTTTTTTTTTTTTTTTTCAATCACTAAAAATTTTATTAAATCTATATATTTTTTATTTTAATGTGATTTTGACCGGATGTCAAAATGTAATGCGCAATAAAAAAACAAAAATAAAAAAATATCAAATTTAAGAAATAGTTAATAAGGGTGCGTTTAGTATATGGATCCAAAATCAAGATTTTGGATCTTAATTCAAAATCAGTGTTTATTTACAGTGATTCTGAATCATGATTTTAAATTATAATTCTGAATCAGTGTTTGGTTTGAATGATTCTGAATCATTATTCAAAATCTGATATGATGTTTTAAACTAGCTCAAATCATGATTCTAAAACCACCCCTCCTCTTGATTCAAGGTGATTCAAATCCTTGATTCTGAATCATCGTTTCAGAATCATAATTTGAACCCAAAATCATGAATCATGGTTCTCGTTCTAAAATCATAATTAAAATCACCCTGATTTGAATCCTCTTACTAAACGAACCCTAAGGAGACGTTTGGTTCATGGATTAGAATCATAAGATTAGAACCATTTTCGATTTACATGTATTTTTTTGAGAGAAAACACTGTAACGAACTATAAACTATGATTCGAATCGGGATACGAATCTCTCAATCAAACAACCTCTAAGAGATTTTTTAGTACGTAAGTGTATTTGTAGATTATATCTACGTAATTTTAATTTTTACGTGATTTTATACAAATTTAAATTATAATTTGTGGATTAATGATTAAGAAACCTAATCTATTGGTACGTATTAAAAAAGTGTCACAAGATAAAAGGAAAGACCGAAATTTGAAAAATGAAAAATAAATAAAATCGATAAATGAAAGGGAAGTGAGAAGGGATTCTTGTTCCTATCTTCAAGCTGGCGTTGGAGTATTTTTCTTTTCTCCAAGCTTTCTTCCTCGAATTCAGATTCTTCTGCGATTACGGCTTCAAGCGCGTAACAGGTACTACCAATAAAGTCATGATCAAACTCAATGATTCGAACTGGGCGGTGGATTTCTCAGAGTTTTCTCGTTCATTATCTTGATTTTTACTTCATATTGTTCAGATCGCATTACATTAGTGTTAGTAAAGTCATGATCAAACTGACAATGTGTTTGGTACGAGGATTCTGATCATAATTCGAATCATGGTTTAGCTTGTTACAGTATTTTTTCTTAAAAAAAAACACACATAAATCGAAAATGATTATGAATTTATAAATCAAAAGTCCACCTGATTCGAACCGGGGGTTTTGGAAACTGAGAATGAAGGATAGTCTTTATGCCGAAAATTTACACTCACCCATTGAAGGGGACGAAGCTAGGCCAAAAGGGATTTCTGATGAAGAATGGTACTTTCTGAATCGAAAGGCCGTTGCAAAAATAAGGCAGTGTTTGGATGACAATGTGATCAATTTTGTGGCTCAAGAGACAAATGCTAGACAACTTTGGTTAACATTCGACTCTTTGTTTTGGAAGAAGACAATATCTAAGAAACTTTCTATACTCAAACGCTTAGAAAAAGGAATAGATTATCCTCGTATGTTTATTTACCTTTAGTTTTAACAAAATGTTAGATTTGAAAAACTTATGATTTATCATGGGTTGGCGTTGCCTCCGAGGAAAAAAAAAAGTTTTAAGGGCAGCAAAGTACATGCTTAGGGCGAAGTAGATAAACGCTTTTGTGTTAGTCATGATGATTTGAGTATTGTACTTTGAACAACTTAAATGTGTTTGCACCAACTGGTTTTGAAAGTGTATTTCACATTCGACTTGTTAATTTTCCAATTTGGATTATCCTTTAATCTGATTTCATGATTTAGTCATTTATCTTAGCATCCTACATGAAGATAATGGAGGGCTAATGCCTAAAATGCGTGCACTGTAATTGCAGTTTAAGCTTATTGTCTGGTGTTGCATTTTATTGTAATTGTGCTAAGATGATGTCAAGGTGAGAAAACAGCAGAACTTGAACTTAATGGAGTTAAACCACATATCATTCTATAAGCACGTAAACTGTTAGCTTAGATATGAATTTTTGGGTATGAGACTAAATTAATCTCAATTCTCTCCGAAGATTGCTAAAACATATATGGTTGAAACTTGAAAGTACACTTGAAACCTGGCCAATTTTACGTTTTCTTTTGCAATCTTTTGTACACAAGTTCATCGTCAATAAATGTTGCTCTCAGCATCTTTTGCTACAAAGTTTCTGTAATGCTTTCCATTTTCGTCTTCAAAAGGCCGTCTATCTCTAAGATCTTGGACAGTGAACATTGGAGTTGCTAAGTTTTTAACTCTCGCTATATCATGCATAGGAAAATGGTGCAGCATTGTTGTATTCATCATCCCCTTGTGCTTAGTAGTCTCAAAATTGATAATGATTAGAAAACAGTTTTTAAGTTAGAACTTAAAGCACATCAGTGCCCATATTTGAGAGTTTCTTAATATATAAAGCTGGTCCCAACTATAAGGAGACATTGTGTCATATTCATTTTCCTTTAGCTCTTCGAGAAAATAACATTTCATTCATTGACTGTTATAAGATTATTGACTAATTCAAACCATTTATTCTGCATAAGCAAATTTATGCTTTAAGCCTCTCAAACACAACTGAAAGAGCATAACCATCCAAAGTCAATAGCCTCTTCCCTATCTCGACTAGAAGACCAGCTAATCCACACCGCAGCCTATAATTGGGAAATACCTTAGTCACGCTCCTTTGACAACATACCACCTTCGGCCGGCCATATTGGTCTTGCCCTGCTTCCCTTGAGTAGACTGCATGCGGGTTGTCGTGGCTGAGAGTGCCACCTTTAAATCACTGGACACAAGTTAGCACCATCTCTACCTCTGCAAATGGTGTGAAGCCCTTGAGACATTTTTCTTGACCAATTTAAAAGGCCAGATACCATTGTTGAACAGCCTCCAAAGTCACTAATGGTAGGCTTGATCTGGTATTTCGTGCCACATGGAAAGCCCGTCCGTTGGTGTAGCACACTGGAGGTGTTTGTGCTAGCAATGATACGGCAAATGAACACCAATATTAGGCCAAGGCTTCAAATGAATGTCGTTATCATCATACTAAAGGGCCTCACACAACAAAAAAGCAAGGACTAAGGAAGCAATGGGAGTTTGCTGGTTCATTACCCTCACAAACTTGGGTTTTATGTGATGATTGGCTATCATAGAGATTGTAATGCAGGATAGGATTTGAATTATGGATTGTGTTTGATTTAGGATTTATCTTTTTGTTTAGTTTTATATTTTGGATTTATTGTTTTAGAATTTGAATTTGTTTAGGATTAGGATTATCATTTATCTTTTGAATTAGTTCTAACTCTATTATGATTATTAGTTTTAGTTTTATTAGGATTCAAACAACAAAAGAGCTATAAATTATGAACTCCATGAACTTTATGGGAACATTTATTCACAGCTCTCTCTGCAGCCTAGCCGGTTGGTGTCCTCTCACCTTCCACTAGGTCAGAGATTCAAGGGCTGTATAGAGAGTGAAGGAGAGAAATTATTCAATCATTCAATAAAATTTGTACTTTTTAGCTCAAAAGATTGCCTCAAATATTGTCATTTGCAACATTAATTGTGTTACATATGTTGTTTGCAATCATTTTATCAAGCTAAATTAATAGACCATAGGTCTGTTTAGTTCGTTGATTCGAATTTTTAATTCGAGTTGATATTTGACTTTAATGTAAGAGTTTTTTACTGTAGTAAAAAAGTTAAATGTGACTTTTCTAAGAGCTTTTTATTATAACAAAACTCGAATCGGTGAAATAAACGGACATTATGAAAGTAATAAATAAATAGGCATAGAAAATTGGTATAGCGGTTCGGTAACCATTTACATCCGCGGAGTCACGCCCAAACATTGAATCATATGCACTAATTCTCAACGATTATAAATACCAATCGGATAAAATCAACTAGATGTCCTGATTCAGTGGGCACCACTCGTTTTCAAAACTATACAGTGAAATCCTTTCGTCTAGCAAGTCGCTCACTCCCAAAAATTTCAACTTCTTCTCCTAAAGAATGATAAACGGTTGAATTCTTTTTAACACTTTAAATCGTCTTCTCTCAAAAAACGTTAATGAGAACTTCTCAAGACATTATGCGTGAAAACTCAAAAAACTCATAGAATGAATGATTTTAAGTTCTATTTATAAAACTTCTATTTCTTATCTTCACATTGACACAACACAATCCAATTCTATTACCATATTATCTCCACTTGAGGATAATATCTTCTTGTTGCCATATTCAAATTTTGAAACTAAAACCAAATCTTTTACAGCAACTCACACCCACATATATATATATATATCATGATAATTGCATCACATTGTTATTTTGAGTTTCACATTTAAATAAGCCTTCCCTTATCTGCAATACTCTCAAATTTTAAAGCTTCATCTCCACGCGCAACCAACAACACTTTTGGAATTCAAATTAGGAAATGTTTGGTTCATGGATTAGAATCATGTGATTAGAATCATTTTTTATTTACGTGTATTTTTTGTGAGAGAAAATACTGTAGCGAACCATGAACCATGATTCAAATCATGATTTGAATCCTCCAACCAAACGTCCCCAAAAGTACATCTCCTATTAAGCTGTTCTTTTACCGTTTTTGAGTTATGTGACTTGAGTGTAGATTTTGAGTTGAATTTGAGTTATAACTTGAATTAAAGTTGTAACTTGAGTTTGTATTTGATTGTGTACATTTAAGTTATGATTTAAGATAAAAATCTTTTTGAGTTTGTGTTTGAGTGAATCAAAACTTAAATTTGTATTTAAATAGTATGTTAATAAAAACTCAATGTTGATAGAAAATTTTAATATGATATATGGATAAAGTTTTATTCGTCTTTTCATTGTTAACGCATAAAAAAATCATCTCAATCAGAATTAAAACGAAAAAGATAGCATTTTTAAGAATAGAAAAAATATTGTTAATTAATTTAAGTTCGAGTTTCTAAACTCGAGTTAAAGAGAAAACTTAAACTCGAATTTTAGTCCCAAACTCGAGTTTAAATTTAAAAGAATATAAACTTAAATAAAGTTGTAACTCGAATTTTTTTTTTTTTTTTTTTTTGAGTTTTTAACTCAAGAAAGGGGCTGAACAGCCCTAAAACTTGAGCTCTCATTTGAAATCATTATCAACGCCTTCAAATTTTAAATGTAAACCAAATCTGCAGCAAAATAATCCTACACCACGTTCTGCATCAATATGGCAACCACGTTCAAGTCTTCATCAATATCACGATGAAGGCTGCATCAATTTTTATTCTTCACCTATTTTTTGAATTTTTATGAGATTGTCAACTAATAAAAATAATTGACACCAGAATCTTGTCATTCTGCTCAACTAAAGCTTCTGAAACAAACTAATCCGCAGTTGAGACTTGCTGATTGAAAAGCAACAGGACGAAATTTGAGAATTTTCTTAACAGGCTTTACACTGAGTAAGTTTGCAATTCTCATTCCCTTGCTTAGATTATGCAGAGAATTGATACTCTAGTAGATGGTCCACAAAAAAGACAATCAGTCGCTTTATACTACCAGAAATGTTCAAAGTCACGAGTATTTTGAAAATTGAAAGATCATCAAAATCTGTCAGTTCTTATCATTAGCACTACATCAAATTCAGCCAGAACAGCCTCTAAGATTTGAACTTTCTTTGTACAAACACCTCCCAGAACTGCAATGGATAATGTCTAATCAACCCAAATTCCAAAGATTTTCAATCTTTTCCATTAGGCTTTTAGGCTGAGTTACAGTTCACTTATCAGTAAACACTAAGCACTGAAATTAACCAAAATACTAGAGCCTAAAACTAGAAAAACCTATAATCTAGAAGACAAATAAAGAGAAAGCAAAACCAACTAGCTGATCCATCTTCTAGTCTTCCCTCGCCACAATCTTGAACTTCCCAGTTCGTTCTTGCTGCGAACAGATCAAAATACAAAACCCCATTTAGTAAAATCAAAAACCCACCTTAAATATTAAATCCATAGTATATGAACAAGTTTAACGGTTATATCATGTTACAATCATAACAAAAAAATAAATCAAACAATTAAAATACAATAGCTTTCTATAGTATGAAAAAAAAAACCAAAAAGAAAATAAATAAAATCAACACATATCCATTTAGCAATCAATATCCCATCAAAATAAAAAAATAAAAATAAATAAAAACCTCACCTTCTTCCAGAGATCAGTGTGAGTCTTACAAAACCCAGCAACAATAGCACCTTTCTTCTTCCCTTCTCTGTACTCGATACAAAGATCTTCATTCAAGCCACAGGTCACATGAAACGCCAAACGACACTTAGGCTCCGAGCAGTTTATAGCGCATCCATTTGTCGTTTTACACAAATAACACGTGTGTTCCCTCCTGCTCTGCGGAACCTTCGAACAATCAATCCCTTCTCGTCCCTCCGGGTCTCTGAAGAACACTTCGGGAACGAAAAGCGCGCAAACGACATGGGCCCACTTGCCATTTTCTCCCGTCGGCTTCATCGCCCCTCCCTTGACCGGACACAGGCAGCAAGAAAACGACTTGTCGTTTTCACAAGACTTGGAATCGGAATCCGAGCACTGGGCGCAGAACCAATCCCCTTCAGGAATCTCCTTCGTGAGGGGGTTGCCGTAGCAGGAAACGTGGACCATTAGATCGCACCCGTCGCATATCACGATCGGATCCGACGGCTCTCCGTCGGTGCTCTCGCAAACAGCGCAAACAATCCCATCATCTTCTACTTTTTCTTCGACATTTTCTTCTTCTACTACTTTTTCTTCTCGGACATTTTCTTCTTCTACTACTTTTTCTTCTCGGATATTTTCTTCTACTTCTTCTTCTACCACTACTTTTGCTTCTTGGACATTTGCTTCTTCTTCTTCTTTTTGTTCTTCTTTGTAGTCGGCATTAAGGTCGAATTGGGGCTTCTGGGGTATGAGATCCGGCGGAAGGGCCCAAACCCGTTTCTTGGCCGGCAAGCAATAAGATCCTATGGCTTCGGTCTTGGGGTCGGGAAGAGCCGGTGGGTCCCTTGTCTCCGTCCGCTTCTTTGCCGGAAGACATGAGAAGGAAGGCTGTTGTTCTTGTTGGTGGATGAGTCTGAGTCGTTTGTGAGGAGGCAAGCCATTGAACTTGGGATCCATTTTTGTGAAATGAGTAAGCAACGAAAACGAAGAAGAAGACGAAGAATCAGTGATTTTGAGAAAGTTGGTTTGTGGGTTTTTGTGAGAAAGATTTTGGAGGTTTGAATTTGAGGGATTTGGGGAGTTTAGTGGATTCGATTTGGTGGGTTTTGGTGGGAACAGTCGAATTTTTGAAGAACTTTCGTTTTAACAGCACCACAAAAGTTTGAATTTGTGCGGGAAATTTTCATTCATTTAGTGCCTTTTCGTTATTTTTGTTTTTGTTTTTTTACTTAAATTTGACGTTTTTGCGTAAATTTCGAAAAACAAAAAAAATGAAAAAATGAACCCGCGCCAAATTGGAAATAGCAGGCGGGCTGATGGGCGATGGAGATCCACTTTTTTCGGCCGCCGATCCACATAGGACGGGACCCACCACTAAGCTGGCACAACTGAAGACGTCGAGAAAATGTTTTTTCTTTAATTTTAGAGATAACGTCCAAAACACTTTCCACTTCATTGCTCAAAATACAACTCAAAATTTTTTATTATATTGAAATATGAATTTAATATAATGTATTTTTGATAATTTTATGTGGGTAGCTCGACATTTAGAAAATATGTTTCTTAGTAATTCGTGTCATGTTTTGATCACTTTTTTTTTTAATTTGTAGTCAACCCGAACACAACCTGTAACACGAAATTTTTTAAAAACCGTAACACGAACACGACACGACCTGAAAATGACCCGTGACACAAAATTGACCCGTAAATCTAAAATTAGCACGAAAATTGTATACTTTTATTTATTTTTTTACATATTAAAAATAATTTAAAATTCATACCACACTAACATCAACTGAAATTAAGCAAATAATAGTATAAGATTTTGAGTATAACTATCATGATATCACAAGTTTATAATAAAATTTAAAATATGAAATGAAAAATATATGTATTTTTTAGTTTTTTACGAGTTTCGTGTCGTGTTCGGGTTAGATGAGTCCAACCCGAAATTGACTCGTGTTTTTCGTGTCAATTTTAGGTTGACCCAATTTTGACCCGAACCTCTTTTTTCTCAACCCTAACCTGCAAAATTTATGTCGTTTTCGAGTCGTGTCGTGACCCATATTGCCGACCCTAATCTTAACACCTTTTTTGAGATGTAAAATGACATTTCTACATGTGTACTTAATTTACTCAATTTTGTTTACAAATATATTAAATAGAGGTTAAAAATGTCATTTCACATCCTGAAAAAGGTCTCAGGGTACCAAAAACACATTTTTTAAAGCGTCGAGACACCTGCATAAAATTATTAAAAACATAAGATACCGAACTCATATTTTAATATGACATAGTATACTAAAATGAAATTTTCCCATACTAGTTTAATATTTTTTTATTAACCAAATGCTCAAAACATCTTCTGTGTTTAAAAATTAAACTTAAATATGAAATACTCTTGAAGCCATTAAATTTTTTAACATACAAGAACTTTTTCATTCATATCAAAAGTTGTTTTAAATATGCCTTAAACTAAAAAAATAAGTAAAAAGATTTAAAATTTTTTAAATAAATACATCAATTATTTTGAGTTCTTTTAATTTCTTAAATTGATTTTATTATTCAATAATGTTTTAATTTGTACTTAATAAAGGTTAAGGAGGATAATTACAATACAAAAAAAAATGGTCACTATTTGGGTATTTTGAGTCTGATTTTAAAAATACAAAAGATGTTTTAAGTATTTTAATAATTAGAAGGGTAAAAATGGCATTAAGGCAAAACACAGTATTAGAATAAAATTTCGTCTAACACTTTACCAACATCCCTAAACTAATAATTCAAATTGAAGGACAAATAGCTTAAGAAAATTGGATGAACACTTAAAGAACACAAATTACCTCAGAAAAATAACAAGAGCAAAATAAAGGAAAGCTCAAGATAATTGTATTAAAAATGAGTGTCTATTTTCCTCTCAAATCGAGGGACTTTATAGTACATTACATTGAAAGAGTTTAATTCTTTCATTAATTCTAGAGTTTATTCTCTTTTTAATTACAATAAAGCTCTTCATCTTTCAGGCATTAAAATTGATAAAACAATCAATGTGAATTAATCTTCAATCATTTAATGTCTTTAATTGACGTCGGTTACTTCACTTAATGACACCCTGTGACCTTTGAACTTTCAATTAAGAAGAGTTTAGGCTCGGGAGAGTTTAGACTAAGGTGAGCTTGAGCTTGAGCTCAAAAGAGACTGAACTCGGGAGAACTTTAAACTCTGGATATATTACACCTTTAATTCTTCTAAAAATACCGCCCAACATCAACTTCTTAATCTACTAGTGTCACATGCCAAGCGAATTGGGACTAAATTATGCCCCAAAATTTGACCCTTTTTTTATACTTAGCGAAGATGGTTTCTTCCTTCCTAATGCCATAATATTTATGACAAAATGTTGATGATGATTTTCTAGAAATTCTTTTCTTTTCTGAATGAGCGCATATTTTTTATATTTGCAAAAAATAAAATCTTGATTAAATATAATTTTTCTTAATTAATATTACTACTTATGGTGTCTCGCTGATTATTCAAGATTTCGTATATGAAGTCACGTGAAATAAACAACTTAAGGCACTATTGCATAAAGTGACTCATTGTTTCCCCTCTCTTGGTAAACTACATCAATCAAAGTTATTCATAAAAAAACTATTAAGGCCTCATTTACTTTGCGGATTTGAGTTTTCAATTTAAGTTGAGATGTAACATTTTTTTAGAGCTTTTTATTGTAACAGAAAAAATTAAATGTGATATTTTCTGAGAACTTTTTATTGTAAAAACCTAAAACTAAAAACTCGAATCGATAAAATGAACGAGGTCTAAGTAATATAAACCAATAAATGTCCTAACTCCGTTATTTAAATAAATAATTTTGTTTTTTAACATTAAAACACTAAGGGTCCATTCACTTCGTTGATTCGAGTTTGTAATTCGAGTTGAGATGTGATTTTATATGAGAGCTTTTTACTGTAGTAAAAAAGTTAGATGTGATTGTTTATGAGAATTTTTTACTGTAACAAAACTCGAATCGGTGAAGTGAACGGGTAGTTATAAAAAAAAAAAAAAAACCTTGATTAAATGTAAGTTTTCTTTATTAATATTACTACTTAAGGTGTCACGCTATATATTAGAGCTTTCATATATGAAATTACGTGAAATAACCAACTTAAGGCACTATTACTTAAAATGACTCATTGTTTCTTCTCACTTAGTAAACTACATTAATCAAAGTTATTTGTCAAGACACTATCAACTAATATAAATCATAAAATGTCCTAACTCCGTTATTTAAATAAATAATTTTTTTTTAAATTAAAGCACTATAAATTATGGTACAAATGTTTTTTCCCAAATTTTATAAACCTTGTTAGTTAAAATTATAAGGACCTTGACTGCACAATAGTGCTAAGGTAGACTTTAGTATTTGAGGGCTCTATTGTCTTGTCAAGAAACTCTACTAAACAATAGACTCGATTGTCACTTAATTATAACGAGTTGTTATAAGTTCCGTTCATTTTATCAATTTGAGTTTAAAATTCGAGTTTTATTACAGTAAAAAACTCTCATAAACAGTCACATTTAATTTTTTTACTACAGTAAAAAGTTCTCACATAAAGTCACATTTCAACTCGAATTAAAAACTCGAATCAACAAACTAAACATACCCTAATAAGCTCACCTGCAGAGTAGAGATCGTATACAGGATAGTAGAATTGCGTGTAATCGGTTTCTATTGCGTGGTAGAGCAGCTCTAATGTGCAGTAGTCTCAAGTATTATGGGTCCCTCAAGCACGCACAGTTGAGCAACTCTACTGTGAAGTAGATTCGATTTGCCTTGACAATTTTTTTAGCTTAGAAAATTTTAATCTCGTTCACTTCGCAGATTTAAATTTTTAATTTGAATTAAAATGTGATATTTTTTTAAAACTTTTAATTGTAGTAAAAAAAATTAAACATGATATTTTCTGAGAACTTTTAACTGTAAAAATTTAAAATTAAAAACTCAAATTGATAAAATGAACGAGACATTTATATCACATACAGTCCCTTTTGGTTCAAAATATTATTTTTCATATTATGATTTTTTTAACTGTGCAAATACTATGATTTTTTTGGTTTTTTTTTTTTTATTAACTTAAAGTGGGGAATTAGATCTATATATTTTGTGATGGAGTCGAGTGAAAAATTACCCTTAGGCCACACCCGTAACCACCCAATACTATTATTTTTCAGGTCCTTAATTTCAATCGAAAGCTTTATAAACTCAATTCACTAGCGCCCATTGTTAGAAATATTACATATAATACTCCCATTACCACATACAAACTTTTCAACCAAAACTTTTTATTTTTCTTGCTAAAGGGGACCTCTTCTAACCAGAATCAGTCATAATTCAATCTTGGGTTTGGGTGGGCACATTCTGTCTCCAAATTCCAGCCAGGACACTACCAAAGATGGAATGGCAAACACTTGAAACAGCACATGGAACTGCTGTTAAAGGATTTCCAAAGTGTTGGGTCGCCAGAACAACTCCGAGCACCGAGTTCTGCAACATTTAAAGTGTCCATAAGAGCACAACCTTCCCAATTGAACAAATAAAAGGCAACAAAACAAACATAATAGTACTTAAAGGAATAGAACATCATGAATTGTGTATGATATATGGACATATGAACAACATACCAATCATAAAATCAACCAAGTAGCTAAAAAACAGAAACCAACATTGAGGGCATGTAAAACCCGAAAATTGCTGCTACCCTATTAGCATAACATGGCGACAGTTGTGAAAAGTTGTTGAACGTTTGAGAAGCTGCTCAATGGGAAAATTGTGAAGGATATATATAATAAGATCATACGCTGAATGAGCAGACGAATTGACCGAGGAAAGAGATGCTTACACACTAGAACATATATAAAATCTTAAAAAAGAAAGTTTCATTTTCCGCTTCACTTCATAATGAGATTAAAAAACGATGCTTCCTTGGCCGTGTAGAACATGGATTAGCATTATGTCATTCCTACAATTGATCGCCCATCCAGGATTGGAAGAAGTGCTATATGAGGACTTTGAGATTAAATAGAATATGTTTCTTTCCATTCCTCGTGAGCCACTTATTTCTCCGAAACAGGAGATCCAAGTTCTTTTCCTCCTTTTTCCCAATAAGTCGACGGCGTTACACCATTGGGATACTTCGAATAAACTAGAGTACATATAGGATACACCGGTGCTAAAACCTTTTCTCAAGATATCTTCCAAACGGTTAAGAAATTAGAGTTATCTAATGATTTTCTAGCTCAAAAGTTGCTTGACCGAGAGTGATTTTACTGGTTTCTTTTGTGTTTTAACTTAGATTTTTCAAGTTTTGCACTTACTGGGGCTGAATTCTGTATTTGTGCTCTTCATGAAGTTAATTGGAGGATTTTGAATTAAAAAGAGGTAGAAAATTGATTAAGACTTGTGTGTGCGCTTTGCAGGAAATTCTTGGGCTGAATGTCACAGCATTCTGCTGCAGCATTCTGGGAACAGCTGGCACGTGGATGACATCAGCGCACTACTTGGAGAAAACAGACAAAAAAACCCGTGTGAGCCAGTTGAGCAGGTGTCATTGTGGACCACTGCATCCATCATCAAGTGACACCTCAGCATCTTTTGTTGCCCTAGCAAGGATTGTATCTGAAGAGAGAAAAAAGAGCCGCCAGGTACATAAGGAAAAATAGAAAAAAGAACAGGACCTCTCCTCTAGAAATACAACACAGATAGTACCTCCTCCAGAAAATAGAGTACCAGAGATATGAGAAAGAAGAAGAGAGAGAGCAGCTGAGAGGAAGCCCGAAGAGAAGGACAAGGAGAAATTCTAGAAGATCAAAGTTCTAGCTTATCATTCTTTATTCTCTCTGTTAGCTTGATTCTTCTGTTATTTTGATATTGATTAAGACATGGCATATTTTAGAAATCTGGATCTTGTAAATCTCAGTATGAACTAATTTGTTTAAGCTAGGCCTACTAATGGAACCAAGGTTGTAAGAATGACAATTTATTTCTGAGATGATATTGAGTTACTATTCATGTTCATTCATGTGTGTCAATGCCTATTTCTATTCTTGACTGGCCATCAATTATAGGATACAAGATTAAGATTAATACTAGAAAGGTTAGTTTTAATCGGATCCAACATGGATGATGCATCTTCAATAATCTTGTCTTAGTTGTTGATTAATGGATGGTATAAGAATATATTATTCACCTTGCATAACTTAAAGAAACCTGAGCTTACATCTGCATTCTAAGAATTGGATTCACATAGGAATATGCTGAAAATGGTTTAAAGAATCTTAGTCATAATTAATTCAGAAGAATTTTATGTAGTAAAGGAGTTTCTGTTAACAGGGATAGTAAATACTATAGCATTTCGGTAACATTTTCAGGCAGACTTGCAATCGAGGGGAAATTAGTAGACCTAGCTCATTTTCATCATTGATTTACAAACCATAATTACGTTCTTGCTATTTTTAGTCACTTTTGATTGCATTTATTATGTATCCATCGTCTTCACTTCGTTTTAGTGAATTTTTGTCAAACTCATTCTTACTTGATTTGTTGATTACATAACTTCCAACACTTATTTTTGGTGATTCAATCTTTGTGGGACGATATCTGTACTTTGGTACACTTTATTACTTGTTGTACACTTGCGGATTCACACAATAAGTTTTTGGCGCCGTTGCCGAGGATTGAAATCATTAAAAGTAGTTGTAGAATTTTTTTTTGTTTTTGTTTTGTTTACTCTATTCTTATTCTCTTGACTTGCGGTCACATTTCAGGCGAGTTGTTGCCCTTGGATCTAGAGATTGAAATGACATTCTTAGCTAGGAGAAGGGAGCAGTAAGGCTTGGCTGTTGTCGAAGGTATGGCAGAGGCAGCAGCAGCAAATTTGGGAAACAATGGGCAGTAAGTAAATGCCAACAATCCTGTCCCCCAGCCAGCACTGTTAGGTGACAGAGACAGGGCTATTCACGAATATGTCGTGCCTATTTTACATGGACTTAACCCCGGCATAGTGAGGCTAGAGATTCAGGCGCCTCATTTCGAGCTCAAGCCGGTGATGTTCGAAATGCTCCAAACCGTAGGGCAGTTTAGTGGGATGCCAACTGAAGATCCTCACGTCTCAGGCAATTCATGGAGGTGAGTGATACTTTCAAGCTACCAGGGGTGACTGAAAACGCATTAAGGTTAAAGCTATTCCCTTATTCCTTGAGGGATAGAGCTGGACCATGGCTGAATTCTTTGCCACCGGATTCAGTTGTGACACGGAACAATTTGGCGAAAAAGTTCCTTATGAAATACTTCCCTCCAACCAAGAATTCTAAGCTCATAAACGACATTACCTCATTCCAACAAGCAGATGGGGAATCTCTGTATGAAGCATGAGAAAGATTCAAAGAGCTATTGCGGAAATGCCCTCATCATGGGATCCCTCATTGGATTCAAATGGAGACCTTTTATAATGGCCTCAATGGGCAAACAAGGACTATAGTTGATGCCGCAGCTGGTGGGGCTATTTTGGCTAAGCCTTACAATGAAGCCTACGAGATCTTGGAAAGGATGGCCAATAACAATTATCAATGGCCAACCGAGAGACTCAATGCTAGGAAGGCAGCCGGAATTCATGAAGTTGATGCCATCACTACACTCTCAGCTCAAGTGTCATCCTTGACAAATATGATAAAAGCAATGAACATGCCAGCAGGGGTAAATTCCGTGCAAACTGCTGGAGTCTCTTGTGTTTACTGTGGAGAGGGCCACTTGTATGAAAATTGCCCTTCCAATCCAGCCTCTGCTTGTTATGTGGCCAACATCAACAGGAACATACACATCTATTGCACTTCCCGAAAGAAAGATTGAGGATGTGCTAGTGAAAGTGGACAAGTTCATTTTTCCTGCTG